>NW_020664464.1:13189458-13490226 GCF_002925995.2 Terrapene triunguis | reverse complement strand
TGTGTGTGTGTGTGTGTGTGTGTGTGTGTGTGTGTGTGTGTGTGTGTACATCTATAGGTCTGTATGACAGAGAGAGAGCTTCACTTAAATTTATATATTTCTGAGCTATTTATTGCACATTCAAGATCTACTGTAGGACACACAAAGCTAGAATGCTGCAAGTATTGGACATAACAGCTGCAATCCCATGACTAACTGTCCATTCATGCTTCGTTATGGAGATGTCCGAGCAGTTCCATAGTTACAGTTGTGTTGATTATTGTACTTAAAGTAGGAATTTAAATCCCTTAATTCCCCATGATATTTCCCAGAGATCCCTACCAAAGTAATAAAATTGCAATGAGCAGGAAATATTTAAATGTTTAGGTAAATGTAGTGGTGGATGAATCAGCATTTTTCCATTTGTGTGTGTATAAATAACGCTTACTTTGAAATGTTATCTTTTAGTGTAAGATTTTATTGTGCTCCTAATAACTTACTTATCACAAGCCTCACATGCTTGATAATTCACACATACTTTACTCTTCTTTGGGCAGGCTACTTTTTAAACATGAAGTTTAAAAATAATCATTACATCTGTTTGGCTCTGCAGTGAACATTCAATAGACAGGGGGCCTTTCCGTTTTACAGTGCCAGCCCTGCTCCAGTTATAACAGTCACTGCCATAAATCTCAGCTATCCAGCTGCCCTCCCTAGCCTGTCTACCTGGCTATGTGACTACAGGCCCCAGGCCCCAGTAGCTCCCTGCACATACACCCCATTTCATTGAGCCCCATTCCAGTCTCTCTTGGACCCCTTGTGGTTCACCAGTGGGAGCTCTGGTCTGACAGATCTGATAAGGGTCAGAAAGTAGTACACTGTGTCCCTGTTTTGGCATTTGCAATATTTTAATTGGTGCTAAGTTGCAGCAATTAGTGAGATACCTTAGCAAATGTCAAAAGAACAAGCGGGATTGAACAGGATGTGACACAATAGTTCATAGCACACATCAAGGGTCAGTGGCTATGGTAGTGTGGCAGTTTACATTGCTTCCTTTGATGGCTAGCTAGTAAGCCCTGTAGCTGTTTTTTCTTAGATTGCAGAAGGCTAATACGTGGTCTCTACTAAGACAATAAAGTGGATGCTTAGCAATAGCCTTTCTTGCTGCTTCTGTAATGAACATATGTGATCTTCATGATGTTATCTGCAATTGCAGAATGTGACTTTGAAGAAAATCATCTTTGTGGCTTCATGAACCAATGGAACCCCAATGTAAACTGGTTTGTTGGTGGAGGCAATATTCGAAATTCGCAATCCATCTTTCCCAGAGACCATACACTTAACAGCGAATTGGGTAAGCAACAAGTAGATTATCTAAACTAATAATAATCTGTGCCCACAAAAGCATCTAACTTTTAACTTTTATATTGTGGTAGCAACTAAAGGACACAACCAGGTCACATGATCGAAAGATAAACTAAGTCTTCTTTACTTTTGCTTACCCTGTTGTCAATGAAAAATAAAATAAATGGTTGGCAAATAATATTGTGGTAAATAATATGCTGCAAAGGAAGGGCTGTGCTTTAAGAGAAAGTTAGGAGGCCAAGTCCTTGCTACTCATAATTCCCCTTTTTGCCACTCCTCCTGTGGCTACTTCCTTCAGATCTAGGCTGAGGGGGACAGAAAGTCGGTATAAAGGCCAGCTATTCTCCATTTCTTTCCTAGATTGTGTTTCACTTACTCTCTGAGGTATTTACACTTTCTTTCTCAAACTTTCTCTCTTTCTCAAACTTGCTCTCTTTATATTTCCTCTCATCTACTTCTTAATATTGTATCAGAGGGGTAGCCCTGTTAGTCTGAATCTGTAAAAAGCAACAGAGGGTCCTGTGACACCTTTAAGACTAACAGAAGTATTGGGAGCATAAGCTTTCGTGGGTAAGAACCTCACTTCTTCAGATGCAAGTAATGGAAATCTCCAGAGGCAGGTATAAATCAGTATGGAGATAACGAGGTTAGTTCAATCAGGGAGGGTGAGGTGCTCTGCTAGCAGTTGAGGTGTGAACACCAAGGGAGGAGAAACTGCTTCTGTAGTTGGATAGCCATTCACAGTCTTTATTTAATCCTGATCTGATGGTGTCAAATTTGCAAATGAACTGGAGCTCAGCAGTTTCTCTTTGGAGTCTGGTCCTGAAGTTTTTTTTGCTGTAAGATGGCTACCTTTACATCTGCTATTGTGTGGCCAGGGAGGTTGAAGTGTTCTCCTACAGGGTTTTGTATATTGCTATTCCTAATATCTGACTTGTGTCCATTTATCCTCTTGCGTAGTGACTGTCCAGTTTGGCCAATGTACATAGCAGAGGGGCATTGCTGGCACATGATGGCATATATAACATTGGTGGACGTGCAGGTGAATGAGCCGGTGATGTTGTAGCTGATCTGGTTAGGTCCTGTGATGGTGTTGCTGGTGTAGATATGTGGGCAGAGTTGGCATCGAGGTTTGTTGCATGGGTTGGTTCCTGAGTTAGAGTTGTTATGGTGCGGTGCGTGGTTGCTGGTGAGAATATGCTTACGGTTGGCGGGTTGTCTGTGGGCGAGGACTGGCCTGCCTCCCAAGGTCTGTGAAAGTGAGGGATCATTGTCCCGGATGGGATGTAGATCACTGATGATGCGTTGGAGAGGTTTAAGCTGAGGACTGTAGGTGATGGCCAGTGGAGTTCTGTTGGTTTCTTTTTTGGGCCTGTCTTGTAGCAGGAGGCTTCTGGGTACACGTCTGGCTCTGTTGATTTGTTTCTTTATTTCCTTGTGTGGGTATCGTAGTTTTGAGAATGCTTGGTGAAGATCTTGTAGGTGTTGGTCTCTGTCTGAGGGGTTGGAGCAGATGCGATTGTACCTCAGTGCTTGGCTGTAGACGATGGATCGTGTGGTGTGTCCGGGGTGGAAGCTGGAGGCATGAAGGTAGGCGTAGCGGTCGGTGGGTTTTCGGTATAGGGTGGTGTTAACGTGGCCATCGCTTATTTGTACTGTGGTGTCTAGGACGTGGATCTCCCGTGTAGATTGGTCCAGGCTGAGGTTGATGGTGGGGTGGAAGCTGTTGAAATCATGGTGGAATTCTTCCAGGGTCTCCTTCCCATGGGTCCAGATGATGAAGATGTCATCAATGTAGCGTAGGTAGAGAAGGGGCGTGAGTGGACGAGAGCTGAGGAAGCGTTGTTCCAGGTCAGCCATAAAAATGTTGGCATATTTTGGGGCCATGTGGGTGCCCATAGCGGTGCCACTGGTCTGGAGGTATATATTGTCACCAAATTTGAAATAATTGTGCGTGAGGATAAAGTCACAGAGCTCAGTAATAAGTTGTGCTGTGTCATCATCAGGGATACTGTTCCTGACAGCTTGTATTCCATCTGTGTGTGGGATGTTTGTGTAGAGAGCCTCTACATCCATGGTGGCTAGGATGGTGTTTTCTGGGAGGTCACCAATGCATTGTAGTTTTCTCAGGAAATCTGTGGTGTCACGGAGATAGCTGGGAGTGCTGGTGGCATAGGGTCTGAGTAGGGAGTCCAAATATCCAGACGGTCCTTCAGTGAGAGTGCCAATGCCCGAGATGATGGGGCGTCCAGGATATACCAGCAATGCCCCTCTGCTATGTACATTGGCCAAACTGGACAGTCACTACGCAAGAGGATAAATGGACACAAGTCAGATATCAGGAATGGCAATATACAAAAACCTGTAGGAGAACACTTCAACCTCCCTGGCCACACAATAGCAGATGTAAAGGTAGCCATCTTACAGCAAAAAAACGTCAGGACCAGACTCCAAAGAGACCCTGCTGAGCTCCAGTTCATTTGCAAATTTGACACCATCAGATCAGGATTAAACAAAGACTGTGAATGGCTATCCAACTACAGAAGCAGTTTCTCCTCCCTTGGTGTTCACACCTCAACTGCTAGCAGAGCACCCCACCCTCCCTGACTGAACTAACCTCGTTATCTCCATACTGATTTATACCTGCCTCTGGAGATTTCCATTACTTGCATCTGAAGAAGTGAGGTTCTTACCCACGAAAGCTTATGCTCCCAATACTTCTGTTAGTCTTAAAGGTGCCACAGGACCCTCTGTTGCTTTTAATATTGTATGTGACTGGAAAAAAAAATCCATTTATTTTTCATTCCAACACTTTCCTGTTCTAAGTTTCTCACATTGGAATGTGGGAGTCACATGGCTTGAGATATTTAAAACAAGAATGGACAAAAGTATTGGAGAAATACTGTAAGGAACAATCCTGCATTGGCAGATGGAGAATGGGCTAGATGACTTAATAGGTATTTCCCATCACTAACATCTATGATTCTAAAAGCTTTAATCCTGTTTCTTCTTTCTCATTAAGTTCTTGTCTTCTTCATCATTTTCTCTCATTCCCATCATTCTTTTGGGTCTGTTTTACTTTCAGTGGTCAGGTAACTTTCATATGTAAGTCCTATTGTCACTGATGTGTTACTGTAATCAATTGTATCTCCAGCGTTAATAGGAGACTAAAACCCTTTTGTTTGTTCAATGATTTAGGCCCTGATCCTACAAAGATTTTATGCACATACTTAACTTTGTGCACTGTGAGCAGTCTGCTTTAAGAGCAGGAACGGATTTACCATGACACAAACCGTGCGGTGGCACGGGGCCCCCAAAGACAGGGCCCCCCAAAATGCAGGAGAAATATCTGACAACCTGTCCCCGAGTCCTGGCTGCCTGCATGCCGTGGCCGATGGCCCCACGCCGCTCCCGGAAGTGGAGGACTGTTGGCACGTCTCTGCGCGCCCCTGGCTGGGGCTGGGGAGGTGGCTCCGCAGCAGTGGAGCAGGGCTAAGGCGGCTCCCTGCCCGCTCTGCCTCCCTTCCTCCACGCCGCTTTGCTCCCAGAAGTGGCCGGCATGTCCCTGCAGCCCCCGGTTGTGTGTGTGTGTGTGTGTGTGTGTCTCATCGCACTGCCCCCGCCCTGAGCACCGACTCCACAGCTCCCATTGGCCGGGAACTGTGGCCAATGGGAGCTGCAGGGGCGGTGCCTGCAGGTAGTGGTGCGTGGAGACCCCCCTCCCCCCCCCACCTAGGAGCCACTGCTGGAGGGGTGTGTGTCCCGGTCGCTTTGAGAGCTGTGCTGCCCGAGGTAAGCGCTGCCCCCCTGCCCCCCTCCCACACCCCAACCCCCTGACCCAGCCCAGAGCCTGTACCCCTCACCCAAACTTCCTCCCAGAGCCCACACCACTCACCCCCTCCCACACCCTAACCCCCTGCCTCAGCCCAGAGCCTGCACCCCGCACCCAAACTTCCTCCAAGAGCCCACCCACAGCACCCCCCCTGAACCGCAACCCCCTGCCCCAATCAAGGTACCTCACTTTATTTTCATTTATTTCCCATTACTTATAATCTAGGAGGAGGATGAAGAAAAATGGGGGGGATAAGAGAGAATGTTCTTTTTCATGGCTGGGTCCTGAGGGGGGGACCCCAAAAATGAAGCTGCGCACAGGGCCCCACTAACTCTAAATCCGCCACTGTTTAAGAGCAGTCTGCTCACAGTGTGTAGAACTAAGCATGTGTATAGGTCTTTGAAATATCAGGCCTTAAGTATCACTCTCATGGCAACTTTTCCTCATTTTGTATTGTGCTCCTTTACTCTAGTCTCATGTTCCGTTCATATTTTACATTCCACTCTTCACCCAGTCCGGACTTGAGCAGATGTAAGGGCCTTATAGCTTACTGAAAGAACAGCAAATTGCTACAAAATTTTTTTTTAATGAAAAGTTAGAAGTCTGAGTTGCTTTTGATATGAAAAAAAACTTCTACTTGGACACTGCTTTGTAAATATTAGACATATAGTTTGTGAAGCAGTTGCCTCAGACATATAAAAGATGTGTTTTCCTTTTTAAACATACAAGGAACTTGGCATGGGGAAAAAAGTTCACTTTCCTCCCTCAATGGTAAGAAAGACTCTAAGATCTAATTCTCCTTAAAGCTGTATGTATTACCAAAAGTTCTGTTCAGCAGGTATTAGGAATTATACCAGGCTGAGTGGCCATTTCTAAGTGGGCTGTGCTGAACATATGAATATGTATTTTCCATATGGATTTGGCCCAAAATTCAGAAAGCAAGTGAATGTCTTATACATAGCTCCAAGAACTAGTATCCTGGTAAATGGTTCCTGCTCTAAATAAATGCCCCTTACAAGGGGAACAAGACCAAGCTATCTGTTGTCACCACTTTTATCGGTTGTAACATTAGACTAGAGGAGACTGCTGCATTTTGCAACAGCTTTAGTCTCTGGATGAATTTAAGATGTAACTCCAATGAGATTTGCAGGTCTTCAGCACTTCTGAAAATCAGGCACAAGGTATCTTGAGTTGAGCATTGAAAAACTGAGGCACACAAAATTAGCAAACTCTTCTACAAATTTTGGCTGTAGATTCTGAAAATTAAAAAGTACCTGTGTAACTTGAATGAAGGAACATGAATGCAAAAGCTAGTTAAACCCTAACTTGTGCTCTAAAAATAGAGCAGGTGTCATATTCAAATCATAGTGTAGTCTGTTACTTTTGCCCTTTTAACAGACTTTATTGATTTTCATGTAATCTACTGATTTTGATAGTACAACAAAAGAAAGTAATGCTGTTATATTTAGAGCAGTGACTATGACTCAGGTATACAATCTATGTAAAACTCACACATTAAAAATCTTATATTGGGACCCTGTTCTGACTGTTGTCATTTATAGGGAAAAAAGACATGAAAGAAGAGATTAAAACTCATCAGTGATCCAGTTAACTTGAAAAAGTTAACAAAAATTTTCTGAAATCTTTATAACATGATTGTTGTGCTCTGTAGTCAGTTTAAGAAAAAAGAAACCACCCACAATTATATCTAGGACAAAACTGTTATACATTTACAAATACTAAAAGAACTCATTGTCTGGATTTTAAAATTATGGTACATGACAACGTGCTGCCAATTTATAGAAACCTTTTCGTCCTTGTAATGCTGACCTATACATATTCCAAGCATTTGCTTATCATTGATACTGAATGGAAGAATTCAGTGAGCAGAAAGCATAGGGAATGAAATACAACTCATTTATATGACATTGACTTAGATGGGGTTAGAAGGCTTTTATTTCTTTAACTTAACTAGGGTTCTGTTCTTGTAGGTCATAGAACACAAAGCACTTTAAAGGCTTAGAGAATCCTTCAGATCTCTCCCCGTACATAAAACTTATGCAGTAGATGCCTTTTCTTCACCACTTTGCTCGAAGTGTCTCTTTTACACTATAATAGCAAAGACAGGGCAGACTTTTTAGTTCCTTGTTGATATTACAGGAAAGAAGTTGAGGGCATTCTAAGGGAAGCAATAGGCAAGACTTATAATTCAGATCTTAAACAATGTGAAGTGTATGACAAAACAAGAAACCAGGAAATTAAAAGTGATGGATGAGACCTCCTTAACTCATGCCACTGTGCCTTTCACCCCCACTCCCACAATTGTATGAGTTGAGTACAGAGTATCAGTCTAACACTGCTTGGCCCCCAGACCGCTAAACAATTGGTAACCAATTTAACTTGAGTTTAATATGTTACACTTTCACTAGCCTACACTTGGTGGCTCATTGTTGAGAATCTTTCACCATTTGTGAATGAGCTTGCCACAAACAGTGAAATTAAGCTGTGACAACTGGTAACACTGCCTGGAAACAATGAAGCACCAAAAATGCCCTCAGCCAACTGCAGTCGAAATGAAACCTAGGTTGGGAGGGTGGTGGTGAGGCAGGAACTTGCCAGACTAGTAAAAGAGGCAGTGACGGCCAAGTTAGCCCTTCTCATAGTCCAAGATGAAGTGGTCAACAGCTAAAGCTTCCAAGTTCATAAAATATCAGCTAATTATTTAGGCTATAGAGATGAGGAACCTCCCCAGCAACAAGTTTATGCAAACCAACACACAAAGCTTAAAATTTTAACTCTGAAATAGCCTGTGGCTGTGGCATTTCACTCCACTGTTGTATATATTTTCAACTTGAGCAAAATGTTTCCATTATAAACCTCATCTTTAATCAGTATATATTATTTTATGTCCTATAACTGTGCCAGCTCTGGGTGTACATCAGAGAAAGAGAGAATGTAAATATACACGTAGGCATACGCACACGCAGTTCAGATAAACAGAAATACATATAAAGGGTCAAATTCTCAGCTGGTGTAAATCAGCATAAATCCACTGAAGTCAATATACTATGTCAATTTACACCAACTGAGAATCTATCTCATCATGTGTGTGCAGGAAGTAACCTACTTATTCAATTCTAATCTGACTGGGAGATGGTAAGTGTCTGTCCTATGAATCTTTTCATTTCTGAGTTTGGAGAGCAGATTTTTTTCAATCTAAGGTAAAATTGAAGACTTAAATGACTCGAGACGGCAACAGGTAAAGGTTGCGATTGGCTTATTTACCTCTGGAATCCCAGTCTCACAAAATCACAACCCACCGATATGCTATTCATAGGACTGTGCAGAAGAAGAGGAGGGGAGAAGAGAAAGGGAGGCAACATTTGTAATTTGTCAAGTGAAGAGAGTATTACTACTATTAGCGTTTCTAAGGGGGCCCTCACAGTAGTTATCCAATGTGTATGATGTAGATGAGCAGCATATCAAATTTCTGCACATCTATTGATACATCTATTTAATTGTCATTTTCACCATTATATATATTCAAGGGTTTTTATATATATATATATTTTAGGTCACTACATGTATGTGGACTCTATTTATGTAAAGCATTTCCAAGAAGTGGCCCAGCTGGTCTCACCTAAGACAACAACCCCCATGTCCGGCTGCTTATCCTTTTATTACCAACTTCAGCAGGAGAGCGGCATTGTTTTTACTCTCTATATGAGAGATATAAATGGCTTTTATGAAGAGATCTGGAAAATAGACAGTACCATGAATACAGACTGGAGTTTAGCAGAGGTTGATTTTGATGCACCATACCCAATGGAGGTAAGACAATCAAATACCTGGGCAGTATAGTTATATCTTCCACAGTTTGCATTTCAGTTCCATATGTCAGTGCTGCTCACGTACCGCTTCTTCTCTACTATGTCATAAAATCAAATAGAACTGGGGTTCTCAAACTGGGGGTCGGGATCCCTCAGGGGGTCACGAGGTTATTATATGGGGAGTCGTGAGCTGTCAACCTCCACCCCAAACCCCGCTTTGCCTCCAGCATTTATAATGGTGTTAAATATATTTAAAAGTGTTTTTAATTTATAAGGGGGGTCGCACTCAGAGGCTTGCTTTGTGAAAGGGGTCACCAGTAAAAAAGTTTGAGAGCCACTGAAATAGAACATGTGTATCCCTGTCATCATGTCTCTTACCTCCAGAGGGCCTCCTAGTGTCCAGGTGTGGCATTGCAGGGATTGTCTCAGTCTAGCACCCCCTTTTGTTCGTTTGTTATGTATGGCCTAGTCCTCCTACCAGGTCTCTGTTCAGTTCATTCCCCTTCCGGGGTTAATAGAACAGTCCCCAAAATAGGAAACTCAAAGTCCATCTCCTGGCCTCTATCTGGTGCTTGATATTCTTGGCTTCTTTTATCTTTGTTGCCTAAGTTTCCCCTCTTGGTCTAGAGAAGAGATAGGGGAACCCTGTCTGCCCTCTCCTCTGGATTCCAGCCTGGGGACCTTATTTAGGCAGTTAAGGACTGTTCCTTCAATCCCACCACCATTTTCCCTTTACTTCACACATCAGCGTCCTCATAAGATCAGCAGGCTCTGTTGTACCTGCATTGACTCTGTGATTCCTCACAGCTTCTCCTGGGACTAGCTTGGGAGGCATCTCCTACAAGCCAGTCTCAGTTCCTCTCTGCAGCAGACAGACTGTACTGCTAGCAATTCTTTGCCCCTTTCTTCAAGGCAGTCAGTAGCTCTCTCCTATGAACAGGAGTTCCCCTCAGCCCTCTCCATGGAGCTGGGGGTGTGCCTCACGCCTCTTGCCATAGATTAGTAAGTACAAGGCCTTGTGCCAGCTCCTCTCAGCTGAACACTGAACACCTTTCCTAGTAAGCCTTCCAGTCTGGAGGGTTCGTCAGGCTAGACTTCTGCTGTCAGCATCTCCCTGCTCTGATGGAGGAGGAAGCCTTTATACTGCTCCCCTTCTCCTAACCCCTTCCTTGCCCTGCCCTCTCTGCAGATTTGGGCCTTTAAAGGTACAGTCTTCTGATTCCTTCCCTAAGCACCATTTATTCCCAGGACTTTTAGGTCTCTACATGTATCTTTTGAATTCTTCTGAACATTTAAAGGGCCAAGATAAGTGGTAGGGCTGACCAATAGGCACTGTTGCCCTCTATTGTGGCCTACCCCATTGCAATCTCATTTGAAAATAAATGCACTTTTAAAAGTTGTGGTAGCTAATGCACCTGAGTGTACTCTCTGGGCTGTATTATTCCTTTCCCCTGTTCAGATAGGATGCCTCCAGCATCCACAGCTTAGATCTTACTCCTCCACAACCCCCCTTAACAGAACTCTGTCTCTCAAAGCTAAAATTGAGCTCTATATTATTATTATTATTTTATTATAAATCTCAAGGATATCCAAAAGAAATATCAAGTAGAAGGTGTTGTTTATTCTTTGCTGACTCTTGATGCTTCACAGAATGGGAAGAAGATTCCATTCCTGACCCCCCCTCCCCCCCCGGCCTTGGAATGTTCATGTGCATGGACCAGGATTTGACTCGCAGTGTTCAGTGATATAACTGCGTTAATCCCAATACCTGCATCCTCTCAAAGAGGTTTTGTAGTTTTTCTAGGTAATCTGATCAGAATTCCAGACGGTGAAGCTGTGTTAACACATTGTAATGACATACACAATAGATAAGTAATAAATTGCCATTTATTTTTTCAGGTTATTTTTGAAGTTGCTTTCAATAGTGCCAAGGGAGGCTACATTGCTCTTGATGACATTTCTTTCTCTCCAGATTATTGCAGCAATCAGACAGGTATGAATTCTTTTGGGTATTTACTTTCCATAGTTTTTCTCCCTTCCTCTGCCTCCTTTTATCAGTCTGTAGATTTCAGTGCTTGGAATATATTATAGTGACATTCAAATACTAGCCTATTCAATTTAGCAATGCCACTGGGTTCCTCCTCCTTTTAAGAAATAAAATGGGATTGTAGAATAAATGATACATGCAGATCAGAAGTGTAGGTAATTTACCCTTTGTAGAGCGCTTTGAGATCTGATGATGAAAAGCACTATATATGAACTAAGTATTATTATTATTATTATTATTATTAGCCATTGAAACAACGTACTTAGGGATATGGTGGATTGTCCATCATACGAAGTCTTGAATTCAGGACTGGATATTGTTCTAAAAGGTGTGTTATAACGCAAACAGAAGTGATGGGCTTGATGAAGAAATTACTAGGTTGGGTTTTATGACCTGAGTTATGCAGGAAGTCAGACTAGATTATCATAATAGTCCCTTCTGACTTTAAAATCTGTGAATCTGTAGATCACCAGAGCTTCAAAACTAAAGCACAACATTTTAAATTTTGAGTAGGAATAAAGATTTTTATTTTACCTGATGTTGATAAATCTGGAGAGGATTCAGGGAAGAGCCACAAGAATGATTAAAGGATTGGAAAACATGCTTCTAGTGATAGACTGAGCTCATTGAGTCGATTTAGCTTAAAAAAGAGGTTAACAGGTAACTTGACCACAGTCTGTAAGTGCCTTCATGGGGAGCAAATATTTGATAATGGGCTCTTCTGTCTAGCAGACAAAAATATAACAAGATAAGGACTGAAAGTTGAAGCTAGACAAATTCACACCGGAAATAATTTTTTATCAGTTAGGGTAATTAACCATTGGAACCATTTACTAAGGGTTGTGGTGGATTCTCCATCACTGACTATTTTAAAATCAAGATTGGATGTTTTTCTAAAAGATATGATCTAGTTCAGACAGGAATTATTTAGAGGAATTTCTATGGCCTGTGTTAGACAGAAGGTCAGACTTCTGGCCTTGGAATCTATGCAAGTTTTTACAACGTATTTACAGAATGTCATTCATTTGGGCAATTGATCCAAAATAGAATGGTCTACCCTTCCTCCCAAACAAGTTGCATGCTCCATGCTGCAACTGGAATGCTAGTTGGAATGCTGCGATTCTATCTCCCTCAGGTTAAACAAATTACCACAAAGGCTGAAGCTGGTACAGCATGCCTCTGAGGGAGCGTGGGACTGGGACAGATGCCCAAAATTAAATAAACAAGTTGCCATGGTGGGAGGAGGCCACAGGTGACTGGCAAGAGCTGTATCTTTCCCACAATGATTAACACTGGGACATGTCCTATCCTTCCACGTGCCTGGTACGCCATTTCAGAGCTGTAAATCGGAAGATACCTTTTGGGGTCATGTGGCCTACTCACTTCCCTCAGTTGATGGAGTGACTAGCTGCCTCTGAGAGGGGAGTTCTGTCAGGATTTTATTAGGTTTCCACAACAACAGAACTAAGCTGGATCCACATGATTGTTGTTGCGGGGCAGTTAGGGCCAGGATTCAGCCCTTGGCAGTTACAGTGTCTGTCCCTGGACTAGCCAAATACTGTTTAGTTTGAATGTTGCTTTTCATTGCTAAGTAACATTCTAACAAAATGATTAATGATTTCCTATCAAACCTTTGGTCACAATTTTGAAATCTTATGAAATGGGAAGAAATACGTTTTGTACTGATCTAGTGGAAAACAGTTTCTTCCTTTTTTTACCTCTGTACATGGTCTCTGCAGACTTTATCTGCACAGCTTAAAGATGCATTCTGTGGAGGGCATGAGACTGAGATCCCAGATGTGTTGCTAATCTACCAGTCTTGGTTTATTGAATGTAGTTTTTGTATCACTATTTTCTCTCCTCCTGTTCTGGTTTTACTCATTTTTGTAACAGTCTATGCTTGGGATTTATGTATTTTGATTTCTTGATTATGTTTGCAATAATGTTGCGCTTTGATCCATTTATTACTTATGCTGTAACGTATTGTCCTTTTCTATTTTAACTTTCAGATGTTGTTTATTTGATGGGCTAAATACAGTCTGTTACCTCTTTAGAACACAACAAACAGTTTATTCTAAATATCCTGACGCAAATCCTTATCCACTGTAAGTGCGTGGAACTCTAGGTTGTCAGTGGTGCTACATCCACTTACACCAGGTCTGATTTTGGCCTATTAAGTTTTTCTGTGTGAGAAATTCATGCCAGTAATTTCCTTGGTGTTTTGTTGAAATATGTTCAGTTACGTTTTAACACTTCAGTCTTGTCAACAATTCCCATATTTCCATCTTTAGTTGCTTTGAGTACTTCTGAAATTGCATTCTCTTTCTGCTTGGCTTTAGTGGTTCTCTGCCTCCAGCTGTCCAGGAGACTGTATGTGTCAGCTCCATCTGAAATCCTTTGTTGTACAATAATGACATTAAGTTTGATGATTTTTTTTCTAGGAGTCCTGATTCAAAAGTGCACAAATATTAGCTCAGGTCTTCAAAAATCTACCAGCTACCCACTAGTCAGAGGACTAAACTTACTAGCCACTGGCTGATTCAAAAGATGGGGCCTTGCTCTTCAAGCCAATGCCCTAATGAAAAGCTGAGTTCAATCAGCACCCAGAGTCAAGGTGCAGTTTCTTTCAAAGTGCTGTTCTTGTACCTTGTTTGACACCTCCATCTTTCACAGCTGGCTCGTAGGTGTCTGTTAAATTTAAAGCCATCACAGTCCTATTTGTCTGCTGGAAAGGAGGAGGAGCACTTACTTTCTGTTTTTCCTTTCTACTCAGGGTCTTCCAGCTGTTGTAAGGAGTAGCATCTCCAAAACATTAACCCTCCCTTGCCCTCCTAGCTGCTGCAATAGGGTTGGTTGCTGATGGGGCTGGTCTGTTTTCAGTCTTCTGTAGCTTGGGAAAACCATGAGCAGTAGTAGAAGCATGGAAGATATATGTCTGAAGACTCAGGAAGATAGGACTGCATTGATTTACATGTGGTTCACATCCAGAAGGTTATCTTTACAACTACAAGGGCTAGAACCTTTGTGTGTGTGTGTGTGTGTGTGTGTGTGCGCGCGCGCTAAACTAAAGCTTAGATTCTGCAGAAATTGATAGCATGGATCCCCACACTTACTATGGGAAAGCTCCTACTTGGCAGTAGCAAGCAGACTTTTCAATCCCTGTATTAGCTACTGTACTGTAATGCTAGGGAGGACTGAGCCAGGCCACCACAGAGCTCACATAGACATGACCTACCACCTATAGGAACATCACCTGATTGCCATATGTTAGGGTTACCATCCGTCCGTATTTCCCCGGACATGTCCGGCTTTTGTGTTTCTAAATAGCCGTCCGGGAGGAATTGGTAACAAGGTTAAAATGTCCGGGGTTTTTTTCTCCCTCGCCTCCCTCCCTCCCTTCCATGCAGAGTGCGGCTGCTGATTGGGCGGCTGGGCCAACTGACCCACTCCCATTGGCCTCCAGCGGCCAGAGCCCTCCCCTGCTCCCCCCTCCCTCTGTCTGCAGCCCTGTGTAACACACAAACCGACCCACCGGGCAGCATGTTTTGCAAACACATGGAGCCAGAATGGTAATCCGGGGCAGAGGGCAGTCAGGGAGTGGGGGAGTGTTGGATGGGTCCCTGGCCTCCACCTGCCAGCCCCCCTCCTTGCGTCCCGTCCCCCGTGGACCCCCCCCCCCGCTTGCCTCTCCCTTGTCTGCTGCCCCCAGGTCCTAGTGTCCCCCATCTACTAATGGGAAGACAGGCTGCCCTTACCCTGCCCTTCCACCCTAGCCCTGAGCCTCTCCAACGCCCCAAACCCCTCAGCCCCAGCCCTCATCCCCCACACCCTAATCCTCTGCTGCATCCCTGAGCCCCCTCCTGCATCATGAACCCCTCATCCTCAGACCCACAGCCCTCACCCCTGCATCCCCTCCTATCCCCAAACCCCCTCCCCACACCCCCCTCCTGCCCTCAAACTCCCTCCCAAAGCCTGCACCCCCTCCCTTTGCACCGCCTCCCACCCCCAAACTCCATCCCAGAGCCTGCACCCCTCACCCCCTCCTGCACACCCACCCCCTGCCCCAGCCCGGAGCCTGCACCCAGCACCCAAACTCTATCCCAGAACCTGCACCCTGCACCCCTCCTGCACCCTAATCCCCAGCCCAGGACCTGCACCCCAGACCTCCTCCCCCCACCCAGCCCCCCTCCCAGAGCCTTAGGCAGGTGTGTGTGGGGGGGTGGGTTCTGGGCAACACCAAAATTTCTACAACCCTGCCACCCATGCGAGTGGATAAGGGTCGGGGCAGTCAGGGGACAAGAAGCAGGGGAGGTTAGGGTTCTGAGGGGGGCAGTCAGGGGGTGGGAAGTGGGAGGGAGTGGATGGGGGCGGGGTGGGGGCGGGGCTAGGGCGGGGCTCCCCCCGTGTCCTCTTTTTTGATTGTGGAAATATGGTAACCCTACCATATGTTGATTTTTCCCAATAACTTGTAAAAATGATCTGTGAATATCTTTGAGAGAGAAACATTTTTCTTAGAAGCAGCCTGCCGGGTGGGGATATTTTTAGATTAAAACTCTCTGGCCTTTGAATTTCACACAGCAGAAAAACTAAAAAGCCTTCAGCATGGATGAAGAGATTAGCTCAACTCTTTAATAAATTACACCATTTATAGTGATGTTTTCCTTTGTGCAGTGAAACATGCAATACTAATGTGAATTGAGCAAAGCTCCAGATGTCAGTAGCCATAAATAAAAAATACTACACACACACACACACACACACACACACACACACCTTTCAGGAAAGGAGGGTTTGTTAAAATAAATAAATAAATCTTAAATATTTGTCTTAGAAGGTTATCACACTGGAAATCTAAATATTATTATACACACACTTTTTGTCTGGATATCTTTTGAATGGAGTAGGACAGAAAAAAATGTCTGGATGTCTTTATGCATTACATCCTGAAGGAGAAATTTTCTTTTCTTTTGACGTCTGTTGCCTATTTATTTTTATGGGGACTGTGAAAGAGATATTTTTCCCCCTTGGCACAATATAAGAAAAGAGCATCCATTTGTCATACAAAAATGATAGTTTATCAGCCTGACTATGTGCCATATGTATAAAATATCTGTGTGTGTGTGTGTGTGTGTGTTTGCTTGTCTTCTGCAATACACCCAATTACTAGTCATGAACAAACAGAGATAAAACAGAATACATTTTGGCATTCTTGTTCTTCAAATACGTATGCATATTACGGTGTACTCCTCCTAGCAGAGCATGTTTATCTTTTTGCAGGATTTTCTTTCAATCCTGCTGAGGCAAGCTGCAATTTTGAGGAAGATCTGTGTAATTTTTATCAGGATCACAAGGATGGCCCTGGCTGGAGCAGAGTGAAAGTAAAGCCTAATGCGTATAGGACAGGAGATCACACTACTGGACTAGGTAAATCAAAAGTTCTTTTAACTGGAAAAGTCCAACTGGATATGAAGGTTAAATTACTCTTTATTCCAGAACAGACTCTGCAATTGACATACTGCTCTGCATTGCAGGTAGGGCAGAGAGATGCTGCCCCAGAGGGAACTCTGTAACCCAAGAACCTGTTAGTGCCAGCTGGCAAAGGGGCACAGAGGGGGTACATAGAGAGTACAGGTGTCTCCTGAGTCTGTCGTGTACATTCTGTTTCACCAGAGAGTGTCATGTGCATCCTTTAATAAACGGTTATGTCATACTGATCCTCAGAATTGTTGCAAGATGTCTGTACAGATGATAGTTAAAGAGTTGTGTATATGTACTGAAAATATATTTTAACATCTGTCACAACCAAAGAGAAAAACAGGTTTTCTTCCAGAGTGGAGGTAAGATGCATATCTGTCGAAATGTAAATTAAGCATTGTAAGCCAACACAATAGAAGCCCCATTTACATAGAGAGTCAACAGAAAAGGAGCAACAGTGGAACAAAAACAAGCTATGGGGGTTAGCCTAGCTGTGTGCAAAGAAAATGGACGTGGGGTGGGGGTATATGCAGGAGGCAAGGAAGACACCCTTTTATCCTGCATCTAGGAAGTAATCAGGCAATGTGATTACATTCATAAAAATGGGATCTCAACCAGACTTGGTGGAAAATGCTGCAAAGGACATTTGGGGTGACATAAATTTATTTAGACAGAAGGTAGTCTCTTAAAGTAAGCTTAGTCTATAGGGATCGTGTTATGATTTGTTTTATATGTAACCCTTCTGTTTCCATTATCCTCACTCACTGTCTCTTAAACCTTGATTGTTGATAATAAACTGATGATTGTTTTCACTATAAATATATCTCAGTGCTGTGGTATTATACAAGAACTGATCCTGAGTTGACTCAAACAAGCTGGTATGTACCCTGTCCTCTTGGGGAGAGCAAATCTGATGTTTCTTGGAGTGTGCTGACCCCTACAGGGGAACACTTTGAAGGGGCTTGGGGACTGGGGTACACCTATAGTTAACCTGCAAGGCAAAGTAGGAGTTGCCATAACCTAGAAGATAGCTAACAGACTGAGGTATCAGGGAGTTGGCACCTAGTTAAGCACAAACAAGTGTCTCTCTTGCTGGAGGCAGGGTGGTTGTATAGTGACTCTCAGTTGTGGGCACCCTGAGAACCGTCCCAAGCTCCCAGTCATATAGAAGGAGCATGCATACTGCACCGTCCTTATGAAGGTCCTAAAAGGGACTATGATTGTGCCTGGCCTTTGCATTTCAGGAGGGGAGGATCCTTGTGCACTCCCATCACTATACCCTCACAAGTGCCAGGAAAAACCTTGCCCTTTCTCTATGGAAATATAGGGCCAGATCCTCAGATGATATAAATCAATGCAGCTACATTCAAGTCAATAGGTCAACACCAATTTATGCCCAATGAGGATCTGTCCCATACTGTTTTTCAAAGCATGCAATGAACTACTTGTAGGAATTTATAATAGTCAGGAGTTTTGCATAACTTTTTTAATAAGGAGAGGTGTTAGGCACATGAATATAAACTCTATTCAAGCATCCTGCTGATTAAAAAAGCAAGAATTGCATGCCAGTAGTGCTCTTACCTCTCCAAGGCAGGGGCTCAGGATATCTGGTTGTTTTGGGAATATCCTTTACATTGTGGTTTCTGACACTGCTCATATGGAACCTTTTGTGTAGCATTCACCACCATTCAACCATAGCTACCAGAGAGGCTTGCATCTTCTGTATGAACTATGCAGTGAGGACCTGGCAGTGAATAAAGTGCCAAGTGCCCTAGCATTACCTCTTCCGATAAGGGAGTGGTAGCCCTGAAATTGAGTCAGGCTGCCAATGGAGCCAGCAGGATGCTATAAAATTGAGGGTTTTTTTAAGGTAATTCTACAAAGTGTTGATCTCTAGTGAAGACTGGAATCTGGCCATGTGCAGTCTTAAATTTGTAACGGCAGGGAGTTTATTTAGGATTTTGATTTGAGCACTACAAACAGGGGCTTTATATAATTCATTAACCTGCTAGTGGAAACTCTCATTAGCACCAAAATCTGCTGAAATGACTAAAGCTTCTTTTACCTGTGAATAGGCTTTGTGAATTGTTTATTAGAAAGACTCAATAATTGCACTGTTTCACAGGTTATTACTTGCTGGCGAACACAAAGTTTACCTCACAGCCTGGGTATATTGGACGTCTGTATGGCCCCTCGCTGCCAGGAAACTTGCAGTATTGTCTGCGGTTTTATTATGCCGTATATGGATTTTTCAAAATGAGCGACACCCTGGCTGTTTATATCTTTGAGGAGAATCATGTGGTTCAAGAGAAAATCTGGTCTGTCTTGGAATCCCCAAAGGGAGTCTGGACTCAAGCTGAAATCACCTTCAAAAAGCCTATGCCTTGCAAGGTAACAACCAGCATTTCTTCTGTGTTTGTTTTTCTCAAAGGTGTAGATGGAGATTTTTCATTCACTTCCCTTCTAGAGGGAATGTTAATCATCTTTGGCCCAGCACTGCAAGGTGCTGAGAGTCTTCAGCTTCCAGTGAAGTCAATGATGGAGTGGAGGGCAATCAGCTTGCAGCAGATGGTCAGAATCTTAGGGCACTTGTTAGCAGGTTTATCCTACCATTATTATTTGTTTGTAGTGAGGTTGTGCCTCCAGGCCATCAATCAAGGATCAGTGCCCCATTATGTTAGGCACGTTACATACGGATAATGAAGAGATAATCCCTGCCCCAAGAAGTTTGCCATCTGAGTAATCCCGGTGTTCACTTTATTCCAGAGGATATTAGTCTGTGAGTTACAGCTATAGCTGCGTGCAACTCGGTGGATTTGATTCTCATGGGCTCCATGTACATATACTTTTAGTTTTGCTTCATGGGGTGTGGCGGGGCGACGCCTCACCAGCACGGTGCCTCCTGCTGGTCGTCCTGGGAATTAGCTCTTCCAGCCCGGAGCGCCCTCTGCAGGTGTCTCACCTGCTGCTGGCCCCCGTGTCCCTCCCAGACCCCGGTGCCCCTTTATCTTGGGGTGCTGCCCCCTGGCAGTGCCCCACATTCTGGGTCTCCCCTCCCAGGGGAACCCCCACCCTCTATCCCCACCTACTGCCAGTCTCCATCTAACCCCTGCTCCCTGGGGCAGACTGCAGTCTGTAAACCACTCATCACTGGCAAGGGGGGTTGGACCAGCTGCCTCCGCCTATTCCCAGATTACACTTTTGTAGCCCCAGTACCTTTCATAGGCCCTTTTTAGCAAGGCCTACAGCCTGGGGTTTTACCAGGTTGGAGCTCCCCAGCTCCCTCTGCACTTCCCTTCCCCAGCACTGCTCCACCTCAGGTACCCTTCTCAGTTTCCCGGCAGCCAGGTCCTTCTCTCTCAGAAGCTAGAGAGAGATTCTCTTCTGAGCTCCTAGCCCACAGCCCTTTTATAGGGCCAGTTATGGCCTGATTGGGGCATGGCCCCCAACTGTGGCTGCTTTTTCCAGCCACAGCCCTCTCCAGGGCTGCTTTAACCCCTTCAGGGCCGGAGCGGGGTAACTACCCCGCTAGAAGGGGGTTTGCAGCTGCCATTCTCATTTTCAAGATTTAACAAGCCCAAAACCTCAAAAGCAAAAATTTCTGCTCAAACTGCTGAATTTGTCTTAGTTTCTTAGTCAAAACTACCAAGTTTCAACCTGAACCCAGAAATCAGTCCAAGTTCACAGACATCGGTGAAGGTTTTGTGGAATCTGGTTGGAGTTTGTACCAAAAATAGGTGAATTAAAGTTTTTTACTCAGAACCATCCACACCAACCCTCAAGCAGGTCATCACGCTCCTTCTACTACTTTTCTCTTTTCCCCCAACGTTAATTTGACTTAGATAATCCTCAGATATCAAAATCAGCCTCGAAGTCATTGCATCAGTTATCACGGTTCCTCTCTTGGGGTTTGTCTACACAACAGCAGGGAGGTGTGATTTCCAGCACTGGGAGGCATACGCACACTAGCTCTGCTCAAGCTAGCATGTTAAATAGCAACGTGGCCATGGTGACAGCTCGGGATAGCCACCTGAGTGTATACACAGGGGGTCAGGTGGGATTCTACTCAGGTGACTAGCTCAAGTTACTTACCGGGCCACCACGGCTGCCCTGCTATATTTAGAGAGCTAGCTCAAAAAGAGCTAGCATATATATGTCTGCCCAAGCTCTGAATCACATCTCCCAGCTGTAGTGTAGACATACCCTTGGAACGTCATTGCAAATGGTGCAAAGGATTTTGGGACACACTTCAGGAGGACCAGTTGCGAGCGGCTGAATGTTGGATCACGGTATGAAAAAGATGGATGACACTCTGTTTTAGATTTTGAGAGTTTGATAGTAAACTTAAACAATGTTAATGCCTGATGCTTCTACAAGTGACCAGTAGTAGAAGGGAATTGAACTTCAGGAACAGTATGATAATGCAGAAGGAGACAGAGACAGGCAGTCATAGATCCTGACCTACATTAATACTTTTACAGAGCTCCTTAAAACTTTTAAGAGGTTGTGGTACAGACTTGAAAATTTGACAAGATGAGATGCTGCTGTTTGAACCCTAAGATGGTCCTGTCTTCACAAGTCTGCCACATGGTATTGCCATTCTTTTTAGCAAACAGTCAATTTAATTAAATATAGCCCTGAATACTTGTGTGTGTGGGGGGGGGGGGGCGGTATGTGTGGTACACACACACAGTGACTATGCCCAATTTCATATGTGGGCTCCAATCCCAGACAGGCACAAAGACAGAGACATCTGCTTTATGCACCTACTAAATATCAGTTTGAGTGCCCAAATGCAGGATTTCATGGGCTAACTTCGCTGATATTTTGAGGCCTCAGATTTTCTTGACTCCAGCCAATCTAATTTTAGGTCTGGGAACTTTACAGAAACCACAGTGGTGATGTAGGTTTAGGACACCACTCCCCATGCAATAGATGAGAACAGTACTCTGCTGATTGGCACCAGTAGATCTGTCAGAGTGCTAATATGTCCATTCTCCTGACAAGTAGCAGATAGAATTGCTCGTGATTGGTTCCATTGCTTTCTGTGATTGGCTCTGCTCCTTTCTTTGAGTGATACTGTGGGGTAGCTTTCTGAGCTGTGGAGAATACCTACTTTGAGGGTGTCCTAATTTAGGAACTCTTTAACCAATTTACTTAAAATTGCGAAAAAACCCTACCTGAGCGTAGACTCAGCCTACTCATTTTAAGGCTGATATGACTTTTTTGTTGATTGGAAGGCAAAATTGGGCTTATAGTGGAAACTAAGTTGCAAGCTTAATGATGCAGTAGTTGTTATTGCTGCATAAGTAACGACAAACAGAATATCTTAATTGTATAATGAATCCACTGTTTTACAGTTCTCTCTATGGCCATATATAGTTTAGTTTTACAAATTCTTGATTAGACAAATAGCATATTGAAGACAATATCTATATTGCTTTCACAAGGCATATATGTATACATGTGTGTATAAATATATATTACACACACAAAACTACATTAAAAGAACTTTAATAAGGTTGCAAAGTCAAATACTCTAAAGATAGAAAATGCCAGAATTAAGGTTGCTTAATTTGGCCTCTTTATGCATATGTATTATGAGAGTCTTTAATTACACAATCACATACTATTTCTTTTGACAGGACCCCTGCCTCACTCAGGACACACAATGGATGGTGCTCATTTATGGAGCAGCTATTCAATATTTTGTTCTTTGTTGTTCAGTGGATGGCCCCAGGCCTTATTTACTGGAAACTATTCAAAGCCTGCTATGAAGACAGAATTATTAATTTCCTCATGGGTTTTTCTATGGTGCTCATCACTATAGCATCTGAGTGCTTCACAAACTTTAATGACTTTATTTTCATAACACCCTTGTGAGATGAGGGGATATTATTATCCCCATTTCATAGATGGTAAACTAAGGCACCGAGAGATTAAGGTCAAATGTATCCATTAAATTTGGGTGCCCAATTTGAGACACCTAGGACCTGATTTTTCAGAGTACTTACATTACATAGCACTTTATGTATTCAAAGCACAGCTCCAATTGACTTCAGTTGCTGCTGTGAGTGCTCAGCACTTCTACAAGTTAGGCATCCAGAAAATGAGGAACACACAATTAGTGACCACCTGTGATAAGTCTGGTTTAAGTGATTCCTCAACATCACACAGGAACTCTGTGTTAGAGGCAAGAATAGAATCCAGTTCTCCGGGGCAGTATTCAACTGCCTTACCCGCACACTTTCTAGTTTCTGCAGCAAACCAAGCAGGGGCCCCACAGACGTAATTTTCCTTTACTATACAATCCTGATTCATTCCCAGAGCAACTCCATTCTATGCACTGGATGATACAGGGGTCATCCCGTGTGTCATCAAGTAATTAAAGACTGTACTATAATGCAGACACACAAGAAGGCTAAATTAAGGTGGTATAGGCACCTTAATTCTGGCATTTCCTAACTTTTGAGTGGTAGGCTTTGAAACCTTTTACTGCTCTTTTTACACAATTTGTGTGTATAATTTCCTAGTTTTTATAAAAAGCAAACTGAAGAAACAAACTCCATTATGTGCCATCATATGGACACACGGTCATCAGCAGGGATGGAACTTTTAGATCCATCACCCAGACCTCTGCCATTTGAACTAACATTAACTGATAAGAATAGGTGGTTATCGTCTGTGTGGACCAGCTCTAGAGGAGGATTAGGCACACACTTTGCCAGTAGATTTTCAGATATTTGCTGACAGCAGAGGAATGGTGAGACACAGGAATCTTGGGTTCCATTCCAGGCTATGGAGGAAAGTACTTTGTGGGGTATAGACTCTTTTTTGGCCCTTTCCCCCCAAGTATGTGATCCCTTCTGCCGCATCCCCTCCAGCCTGTCCACATCTCAGTCTTGTGTCTTCCTCATCCATAAGTCCTTGTCCCAGCCTCCACTCCTCAGGCTTCTCATTCTAGTCCCAGTCTCCTTTCCCAGCAAGTCCCACCCTCACCCCTCCAGACTCCCCGTCCCAATCTTTCCTTCTCTCCCAGACCTAGTCTTCTTTGGATATTAGGAAACACTATTTCACTAGGAGGGTGGTGAAGCACTGGAATGCGTTACCTAGGGAGGTGGTGGAGTCTCCTTCCTTGAGGTTTTTAAGGCCCGGCTTGACAAAGCCCTGGCTGGGATGATTTAGTTGGGAATTGGTCCTGCTTTGAGCAGGGGGTTGGACTAGATGACCTCCTGAGGTCCCTTCCAACCCTGATATTCTATGATTCTTGCCCAGCCAGTCCCCAAAACCTGGCAGGGAAAATTTCAGCCCAAATGGTTAGAGTTTGGCAAAGTTATAAGCAACTGAAAACAGGGTCTTGTCTTATGGGAGATGGGCAATCTTAATAGGCACTGTGACTAGCTCTGCATATTTTATTTATAAAATATATCATAGTTGATGCATGTATATGTTTGAGACAGAACAAGTCTAGACTGAAAAGTAAGAACTTTTAAATGTGCATGGTAATTTGCTTGATCAAGCTTTTGGTTGACGGCTGTTACTTAGTAGGTTGGCTAAATAAGTGTCTGTGGAAATAGCAAACAGTCTCTGGTGATGTAATCTCTTGGATGCCCCTTAATAGCAAATAAAGTCAGAGACTCAGATCTTTATACTGTTCCTTTCTTTGGTCAGAGAATCTTGAAAGTTATAAAACTCCTATTGCCAGAAAATGATAGTTACAAAACTTCTGATTGCATATTTCCTTCATCTTTCTCCTCACTATAAGGAATGATGTATAGTTCAAACATTACTCCCCAAAACTTTTAAGGTATGTTTTGAGATTATTCTGATGAATTTTGGGGACAAAGTGGTATTTGTCTGTTGAAACTAGCACTTTTGTGTCTCACACTAATAAAAGGCTCCCTACTTTTGAGGATCCTGGTTTGTATAATTTTTAAAGGTTCTTTTTGAATTAGCAAACTGGAGGCTGGGAGCAGTTTGCTGGCTTGAATTCTGTGAGCAGGAAACTTGCCGCTGTCCAGAAGGCATTAATGTGGCATTTTGAAAGTACCATGCCAAATGTTAGATGGATATGAATCACCCAAGCAAGTCATAAATTCTAATATACATACTTCAAATAGAATACAAAGCTTACGTTGAATAATGTTAACAGATGGACTTAACCTCAGAAAAGGAAGGAAATTCAGAGTTACCCTTTCTTACTCTGTCCTTAGCTCATGTTGTAAGTGCATATGGTTCTGTACATAAAAACTACCATTTTCAAATTTTGCAATGCTTATGAATAAGTGTGAGGATGAGGAGGTCAGAGGGAAGATCCTGGCATTTATGGGCATGGATCAAACCCATCATCTATTAAGGTTTTGTTTATGGTAGCATGAAAAATGACATTGAGCTGTTTGGATTCTTTGAAATGCATTTCATTTTAGTGAAATTGACTCCAAATCTGTTATCTCAGTATTAATGTGTGACGGGGTGGATTCAGACTAAATGAGGTGGGATGTGTGTGGGGGAAATCCACTTAAAATAAGTGCGTTCCAAACATGCGCAACACAGCTTGAATTTACATTTGTGTGTGTATGTAACCATGGAAAAAATATTTTATTTATTTAACATAGAATAAACTCTACATCCCTAGATTAAATTGAAGCTTTTGAACCCAAGTTAACTTACTCGCCTCAATTCTGCCCAGTTAAAGCAGGGCTGCTAGGTCTGATAGAACATTCCAAACCTCTGAGCAGCTTTCAAAAGCTAACATTTAATATTATCTAGCCATTCACACAGGCTAGATAATACCAAACTCACAGAACAGTGACCTAATTCTCCCCCTCCCCCGCCCCCCAGCATAGCAGAGGCCACTTTGAGTTTTTATTTTCTTCTTCTTCTCACCTCTCCTTTCCCCCCTCCCTCTTCTTTCTTGTCTTCACATTTCTGCTCTTCTTCCTTCTTCGCTCTTCATCAGAGCTGGTTTTAGTTATAGTTGTGGGAAAGCAAAATCAAACAAGTAAGTTTCACACACCATTGTGAGGGCAGTGAATTTAGTGATCATTCTATTCTCCAGGAATGAATTCTAAAACCTTGTCCTTATTGCTGAGTTTCAACAGGCCTGCCATCTCAAGGGTACCCCCTCATGGCCTCAGGGCAGCCCTGCAAGCAGTCCCCCCATCTTAGTTTTCTCTTTCAAGGTGATTCTTCAATAACTCTCAAATCCTTTTGTCCATGCACAGCCCTTCTCAAATTCTACTTTATTAAATTAACAAACATTCAAAACAAAATTCTCAAGTCCATCCATTTACCTCCTTATCGGGTCCGTTCCAGGTCTTTCCTGCTGGTAGTCTCACTCCCCAAGTTCCAGGTTTCTCTACTGGAGCCTAGTCACTTCCAGCAGCCTCTGTACTTCATTCTGTTCTCCCTGAGAACTCTTTCTCTGCCCCTTTTTGCTACCCATTTATAAGGGAATCAGCAGATCCCTGCTCAGGTGTGCCCCCTTGGTAACTATGGTTGGTTGGCCCCAGACCTCTAGCTCTTAAGGGGCAAGCCACACTGTTACACTGAGAAATCCCTGTCTCCCACTCTCATGAGCTTCACCCTTTAAGTTGACGGGAACATAGATTCATTCTTAGTTCCTTAGAAACACAACCACCAGGGGAGATCATTAACATGGAAAAAGAGAGAGGGAGATTCTCTCTAACATACCTTGGACCAGTTCCACAGATGTGTTTGAAGACTGGAACTGAGATTTTAAACCTGACCTGGTATGCTGTGGGGAGCCAGTGTAGAACACACAGCATCAAGCTGATGCTCACTTGGTGGCAGGTGTTGCTGAGGGGCTGGGCTGTTGTATTCTGGGTTAACAAAAAGTTTGTCAAGGTCTTTGTATACCTAAATATGGAGAGTTAAAATAATCCAGTCTTGGAAGTCATGAAAGCATGGACAATCACAGCGAAGTCACCATTTATAAAGGGCTGTTCCCCAGCCAACATCAAGTGAAAGAGGGAATAGAGCCGGATGACTACTTAACATGTAACTTCTATGTTCAGTTAAGGCATATTTTGGTCAGGTTTCAAAGGGACTCCCATGCAGTCTCTGAGCTGGAAGGGTGATGGCTGTTTCATGAGAACGTGTGGGTGTGCAACTTAAAGCAGCAGGGAAACTAACCTCGCCCCCAAAACAAAGAAAACGGCCCTAAAACTTTAGCTATTGAAAATCCCATTCTGAGAATTCATGGTTAAAATTTCAAATAACGTAAGATTTCTCAAAATATGGTGATCAGTATTTGATACCCATTTGTCTGTGACATTTGATATACACTTTTGAAAATAACACCTTAGAAAAACTGTTAAAGAAAATAATCATTTAAAAACTTAGGAAATATAAATCCTCCTATACTCATCACAGCAGCTAGATGAGGATTGAATATTATATCCCCATTATGCCAGCCTAGTTGTTCTGCACTACTTAACTGACATTTATTTGCTTGCTCAGTTTTGTTCTCTGCACTTAATATTGCTTTCCAAGAGGTTCTGTGTGTGTCTAACACAGCTTGTGATATTATCATGTTAATGATGTGGCCAGAGATATATGACGGTACTCTTCTGTCCAAGGGCAAAACCTCCCCCTGCGCAAAAAAAAAAAAAAAAAAAAAAAATCTAAGAACCAAACAGTTTCATTAAAGAGGGAACAAACTCATAATATTAGGACATGGGAAATCTAGCAGGACTCTGGGGGACTCATAACATATCATTAGTCTATTTACTTTTCTGTACAGACAGCATTCTCTGCTAGATAATGTAATCCATTGAATATAGATGTGGCAGTAAGAATCTGTGGCTTTAATTTGTTCTGTGAGCTTCCCATTTCCCTTCTTCATTTCTGCAATTTATTTGTACTTGGACAGAAGTGCATTTCAGAAATATTTGTCCAAATGTTACTAGCTGATGTTACCAGGCTTTCCCAAGTCAATATGCACCAGCTTTTCAGATCAATTTATTTTGTTCTTTACAATCCATAGCATTTGCATACACAGTTTATCTGAGTAATCTGTAACGTGAGAAAGTTGCACTGGTTTAACTTAGTGTGATTTTTAAGCCAACTTGGTTAAACTGATGTGTGGACATTCTTATTTTGGTTTGAGTGACTTATTTCAGTTAAGCTTATATCAATTTCTATCAATTTAGCTAACCAAAATAAACCTGGGTTAAACTGAAATAAGAATGTCCATACAGCTATTTGCACCAGTTCGATTAAAAACCTATTAAAGTTAAACTGTCACAACTTTCTCAATCTAGACAAGCCTTGAGCCAATCAGCCTGATTCTCCCCTTTGCTATACTAGTTTTATGCTAGTGAAACTTTATCTTAACATAGTTACACTTGCGTAAAACCAGCGTAACAGAGGAAAGAATCAGGCCCAACCTTTTGTTTTGTGAAAACGTTACGAACTGGCCCATTACACCTTAGCACATTTGTATTTGTATCGGAATGCAACATTTGTGGATTTGGCAAGATTATCAATATCTCTTTGCGCTATGTAAAGTTTATAATTATTCCTACTAATGTAAGGCCCATCCCAACTCCCCTCATAGTCAATGGCAGGCTTTCCATTGACTTCAGTGGAATTGAGCTTAAGGGGCCTACGCATGCAAGATGTTGAGTGTGTGCGGTGAGGGGCTGAACTGCCTCATCTAAACTTCAGTGGGAATTAAGGGCATTCTGCACTCTCCAGAATGTGCTCAGCACTTCTCAGGACTGGGCCCTTCAGCAGAATGAAATAGTTCATACCTTCTTTGCTAATTTGTTAACATTTTTTCAGCACTTGGAGATTCTGTTTTAAAAATTGAGACTAAATGCCAAATATTTTTAAATTCTCCACACTTAGTTTAAGTTTTAAAACAAAAACATCTTTTTCTTGCTCATAGGTTTACATATAGGTTTACAATATTTTTTTAAAAATCCTTGATAATTTTTGAAATCATTGGTTCAGATTTCTTTAATGGATTTGAGTTTAACAGCCATTCACATCCCATTATTTTCACAGAGTACATTGTACAGCAGTGTGTTTTCCAAAGTCTAAGCAGTGGTCAGCGACAAAGTCATCAACTTGGGGGACAGCCACTGACACTAGGGAAACTTATTGCTGGGTAGTGAGAGGGAGTGCTCAGCAGCAACATAATTGAAAACATTCTCTGAAACTTATTGTCAAATTCACAAAAGTGTACAGTAGTGTTTAATGCTGTAAAATGCAATTATACTATAATCTCTGTTTTCGTTATGCTCCGATCAAATATTCAGCAATACTGCAGGTTAAACTGCATGACAGTCTCTGGCAACATAACCTGCTGCCAGGGCACGGTTTACCATCCCATCCTCAGATTGTGCCAGTGCCTCAGTTTCCTGTCTGATTGGATGGTCTAACTCTCTGCCTGAACCAAAGCTCTCCTTTCTGAGGTAAACAAACAGTGCAAAAGGAAAAACCCAGCTTCCTATTCTACATCATGGTCTGGCTGGATCTTCTTCCTGTTTCTCAGAGCTTTGCCCTTTTCATGCAGGGCTCCCAAATGGTCCTTTGCCTAGCTCCTTTTAGGCTTAAGGCTTCTTTTGCAGGCTTCTATGTCAGGTGTTTTCTCCTTGGAAAGATCAAAGTTACGGCCTGTTTCCTCCTTGGCAAAGAGACTTACAGCAGGTCCTCCCATTTCCCCTCCCCTTTTAGGAGCAGGTAGACTGCATAAATACAGATTTCACCCTCAATCCTCCTGGTACAGGTAAAAGAGAATGGGGAATCATTCAACCTAACTCAATATTACCTGTGAGCCAAAACCCAACTTTGTATCATGGCAGAGATGAGTTTTGAATCATCATTGCACATTACTTGCATGCTTGTGTTTTCTATTTAATATGTATATGTTGTCTTCTTCTGTACCAATTACTGATACGTGGCTGATAAATTACAAGACTTGATCACTGATTTTTGTTGATGCTGTAGACCAAGGAAATTAAATAAGCACTGGAACATAAATCAAACATTCTTTGAGAAATTGATGCAAAGATTTGTAAACAGATGCTTGAATAACGTCCTGGGCATCTCCCATTACTCACTGCAAAAAGCAGAGGTAAAGGAGGAAAGCACTTTTTAACTTCAATAATATTGGCAACAACTGACTGCATCCATTAATGTTTCCTAATTTAACCTCCAGGATAGCACACAAACTCAAGAGGTATTTTAATAATTCTGGACTGACATAATAAATATATTGTTCATCATCTGTCATGTTAAATAAAGAAAACATGAGCTGAACACTCTGCCCTCTCATTCTCTCCTCTATGGCATGCATTAATTCTTATGGAAGAATTACCCTGTGAAAAGAAATTAAGTCAAAATTAATATAAATGTAAATATTGCAAGGCTCAATTTGATCACAATCAGTCATCATCTAGGTCAGTGGTCTCCAACCTTTTTATGCCCAAGATCACTTTTTGAATCTAAGGGAAACCCATGATCTACCCTGCCCCTTCCCCAAGGCACTGCCCCTTCCCCAAAGCCCCACCCTGCTCACTCCATCACCCCCCTCTCTCCGTTGCTCGCTTTCCCCCACCCTCACTCACTTTCACCAGGCTGGGGCAGGGAGAGGGTGCAGGCTCTGGGCTGGGGCCAAGGGCATAGGCGCCGACTTCTGCTCCTGCTGGTGGATGCTTGACCCCCCTCTGCCCCCGGCCCCAACCCCACTCCACCCCTTCCATGAGGCCCCGCCCCACCCTCTCCCACCCCCACCCTGCTCCAACTCCGCCCCCTCCCTGCCCCTATTCTAACTCCTTTTCCAAATCCCTGACCTGGCCCCATCTCCTCCCCTGAGTGCGCCAGGTTCCCACTCCTCCACCTCCCTCCCAGCCCATTGCCAAAGAGCTGTTTGACGGCGGCAGCTGGGTGGGAAGCGCTGGGAGGTAGGCGGAGGAGCGGGGACACGGTGCCCTTGGGAGGGGGGAGCTTGGCTGCCAGTGGGTGCAGAGCACCCACTAATTTTTCTCCATGGGTGCTTCAGCCCCAGAGCACCCACAGAGTCGGCGCCTATGGCTAAGGTGTTTGCAGTGTGGGAGAGGGCTCTGGGCTGAGCCTGGGACAGGGGGTTGGGGTGCAGGAGTGGGTGAGGGGTGCAAGCTCTAGGAGGGAGTTTGCATGCAGGAGGGGGCTCCGGACTGGGGCAGAGTGTAGGGGTGCAGGAGGGGGTACAGGGTGCTGGCTCTGGGAGGGGGTTCAGGGCTGGGATTTGGGGTGCTGGCTCTGGGAGGGGGCTCAGGGTGGGGCTCTGGGAGGGGGCTCAGGGTGGGGCTTGGGGTGCAGGAGGGGGTATGGGTTGCTGGCTCCGGGAGGGCGCTCAGGGATGAGGGTTGGGGTGTGGCCTCCCGCCGGGCAGCACTTACCTCCAGTGGCTCCTGGTCGGCAGCGGGTGCAGTGAGGCTAAGGCAGGCTCCCTGCCTACCCCGGCCCCACCGATCCCGGAAGGGGCCAACGTGCCCCTGGGGCAGGGGCAGGTGGCTCCACGCACTGCCCCTCTCTGCAAGCATCACCCCTGCAGCTCTCCCGGCCAATGAGAGCCGCGGGGGGCAGTGCTTGCAGGCAGGAGCAGCGCGCAGAGGGAGACCTCCTGCCCTCCCACCCCCGGGGCCGCGGGGCTGCGCTGGCTGCTTCCGGGAGCAGCATGGGGCCGGGGTAGGCAGAGAGTCTGCCTTAGCGGCAACCACACTGCACTGCCAGAGATCATGATTGACTGGGAGATCCTCTAGGACCGACTAGTCGATCGTGACGACCGATTGGTGACCACTGAGCTAGGTGCAGTATGAAGGACAGATTTTGAGGCCAAACCTGAAATGAAAATAAGACTGAAAAACATACTGATACCATCCAACTGACAGGTGAGCTGCAAGCATGCTTAAATGGGCCAAAATTACAATTAAAGATGTTAGGGACAAATAAGGGGTGTATATATTTGATCTGGTAAAGAAAAATGTCTTCTACCCCATTCCTCACAATGGCACAAGGAATGTAACTAAAGGAAGGTTTCAGAAACACCAAGAGACCACCAGATAACTTCACACACTGCATTATGCTACTTCTGTGTTGGAAAATCCACTTTTCCTGAGCATAAGCCAGCAAAGTAGCCATGGAAACATTAAGCCATGTGGCAGTAGCATGTCATTCACTACCTCAAAAAACAAGGGTAGAATTTAGCAAGGTTAAAGTTACACATACAGACACTGGGACAGAACTGCACATTTGATAGTCTTTGTTGCTTGGTAAAGCTAAAAGCCTGAACTAAAATAAATGGATCTTTTGGGGGAAGAATTGAGTACTTACTCAGTTAAATCCTTGACTGGCCAATACCTATTGTAAAAGCACTACATCATACTGCTTTCTGTGAGATCTAATGGGTAACTGTATATCGAAAAATATAATTAATGCCAGTCAGCATGGTTTCATGGAAGGTAGGTCTTGTCAAACAAACCTGTTGTCTCTTTTTGACAGGATTACAGGTTTGGTTGATAAAGGCAACTGTTTTGATACAGTATAATTAGATTTCTCCAAGGCATTTGAGTTAGTATCACATGACATTTTGATTAAAAATTTGCATTATATGGAATTAACAGGGCACACATTAGATAGATTAAAAACTGGCTCACTGACCGATATTAAAATGTAGTTGTTACTGAAAGATATCAACGAGCAGGGCTGTTTCTAGTGGGTTCCCCGAGGATCAGTTCTTGGTCCAGTACTATTTCATATTTTTATTAATGACCTAGATGATGATAGAAAATCTTTGCTGGTAAAGTTTTTAGACAACACAAAGATTGGTGGGGTAGTAAATAATGAGGAAGATGGGTTACTCTTACAGGGTAATCTGAATTGCCTGGTTAAATGGTCACAATCCAACAAAATGCCTCTTAATAGAACCAAATGCAAAGTAATACATCTGGGAATCAAGAATGCAGGTTATACCTGTAGGACGTGAGACTCTATCTTGAAAAAAGTGACTCAGGGAAGGACTTGGGAATCATCAAAGAAAAGCATCTTAATATGAGCTCTCAATGCAATGCTGTGGCAAAAAGGGTTAATTGTGGATGTAAAAAAGGGGACTATCAAGGGAAGTGATCTTGCCTCTCTACATAGCATTGGTAAGACCACTGCGAGAATACTGTGTCCAGTTATTGTGTCTGCAGTTGAAGAGGGATGTGGAAATACTAGTCAGTTTAAAGGAGGGCCACAAAAGTGAGTCAGATCCTGGAAAACAAGCCTGATGAAGTGAGGTTTAAGAAGCTCCCCGTATTCAGCTTATCAAAGAAAAGGTAGTGTGGGGACTTGATTGCTGTGTATAGGTGCTTACACACAGAAAAGAGATCTGAGCATAAGAGTGGGGTGGGGATTTCAACCTTGATGAGTAAAGCATAAGGAGATCTGATAGCTGGAAGTTGAAGTTAAATAAATTTAGCCTTGAAATACGATGCAACTTTGTAGCATCCTTTGGAAGGGAATTAAACTTTGAAACAGTTTACCAGGGAAGGTGGTGGACTCACCATTGCTTGGAATCTTTAAAACAAGATTATGCTTTCTAAAAAAAGATGCACCTTAATTCATCTTCTGGGAGAAATTGTACGGACTATGTATGTGGGGTGGGGAGTAGGCTGGATGGTCCCTTCAGGCCTTGAGAGTCTGAATCTAAGAGTCTCTCTGTTCATCCCCTTGTTTTATGGGCCATGGGGAGAACAGGATTGCTTGCATTGCCCTCATCATTCTCATAACACATGCAGCTCTGTATTAAGACAATGATTATAATCAAATCTCACACTTCAGGGCATTAACCTGTTGCCTGCGGGGGTCAGGACAAATTTTCCCCCCCAATGCACAATTGGCCAGATGTATTCTGAGGAAGGAATAGGGGTGGGCTTTGCCTTCCTCTGAAGCGGCAGAGTGTGGCCACACCTAGAGATGGATCATAGGGCAAGTGTTCTGAGGTGGTACAGAAAATCCTCTTCCTAGATGCCTGGCTCTTTTGTCTTGCTGACATGCTCAGCGTCATACTCATCATCAGATTTGGGGTCAGGAAGGAATCCTGCTCTGATTGAAGTCAATGGAAAAATTGAATTGGGCGCAGCTTTAGGCCCAAAGTGCTGAAACATTGTTTCACTATTAAGAATTGTAAAATCTGGACTCATCCATTCACATGCCACTTTCTTGAAGTTGGAGCTTGGGGGTTTTATGAAAAGACCATCTCTGTAGCCAAAAGTCATCCACACTGAACTTTTTATTTTATAGTGATAGATGTTAACATATGCCATAGTGGTTATATATGTCATTGTGTCAATTATTCCAAGGAACTGCATTTTTAATGAATAGATTGTGCTTGTTTCTTGAGAATTGTCTTACAATTTGTTTAATCATATTAGGATGAAAACTTTATATCTCCATAGCAAAAGGTTTCAAAAGCATGATTAGAAAGAGACTGGAACCCTACTCTAGTCCACTATGCATTGAGCTGTTGTGAACACTTGTGATGCCCCACAACTATATGTTTGTAACAATTCAGAAAATAAACAATCCGTAGTGCTGGGACTATGGGTGTTGAATATAAAATGCTTTTGAACAGTAAAAATTGCTCAGTGCCAGGCAATTGAATTCATGTATTCTTTTAAGATTTAACTGTGGTTATCTGACTGTTCATAATGCATTTGCAGGTTTTAATAAATATTACATAGTTAAGCAACTTGGCACTATCCTGTTTAACAACTATATTAGCAGGCACCACAGGTCCTGTTAAAGACAGTGAAAAGTGATTAAAAGTATATACATAGTTTTTTATAACAACTAATTTTCAGCATAAGCCAAAAATTGTAAGTGAGCAGGGAACTTCAAATGTGCAGCTTCAAATGAGGGATTAACAGTTTGTACGGGAGTGTGAATCAGCCATGAGAAACATACCTGGCTGCAGCCACTAAGTCATGTCTCATCACAATGGAATAGCTTTGAAAAGTTTCCCAAAAATGATGGCAGCAAATTACTTCTGTTATGGTCAGATACACAATTTTTATTATTTGCCCATCTACTGCTTTGTAGCAATATGTACAGCAAATAAGCTTTGTATTTTCTTGATTAATTCAAATAGATCTGCACCAACCTTGATCCGAGGGCAATCAGAAATCTCACATGGTTTCAGTGGTTCTGTTTGCTGTGTTGATTGCAGATTACATACTTGAATACTTTATTTTTCATGGCAGAATTCATGCCTGGCCAAAATAGGACATCTTGGACTCCTCTTACACTTCTCAGTACCCAGATGGGCACTATGGAGCATGCTTAGCATTTTCGACCTCAGGCTGCATAGTAATATGATCTCGTTTGTAGAGAATCCCATTTTATGGAGCAATTTAATTTCTATAAGCCCAGTACTGTATGTCTTTATTTTTGAAGCATACCTGGGCCTTTTCTGGTGGCCATCCCATAGCGTTTAAAAAAAGTAAACGTTTAAACTATTAAAATGGTACCGGTTAAATGTTTAACCATTAGGCACCGCTGTTGCCCTGTGCATCCAGGGTCCCGGCTGCCGTCGTGTGTGCCTGGGGCTCTCCTGCTGCCCCACGCCTGGGTACTCCGCTCGCTGCCAGCCCCACACCAAGGACTCCGCTGCCGGCCCGGCGCCCAGGGTCCCGTCTGCCTGCCCCGCGCTGCGGACTCCATTGCCACCCCGCACCAGGGCACAGGGCCGGCAGCCGGGACCTGTGGCCAGCAGCTGGGACCCCGGGCGTGGGGGGGAGGGTGCAGCAGCTGGGACCCCAGGTGGGGGTGTGGGGCAGCGTGACAGCCGGGATCCTGCAGCAGAGTTTAAATGTTAACTGGAATACCTTACTGATAAGACTCATGCTTATCGGTTAACCTGTTAACATTTTACATCCCTAGTGCATCCATAACATTTTTTTAAAATTCCCAATGTCTTTATTCTTGCTAATCATGCCAGTGCCGTTTTGTACTGTCCTCAAGCAGCATTCTCACTGGAACACTCAGCGTGTGTGTGTGGGGGGGGGGGGGAGGGGGGAGCATGGTGTGAAACAGCCAGTCAGCATCTCTACAGCTGCTATTACGGTCCCTGAGTTGTTTGTAATAAGAGCTGCAACCCTTCTTAGTTGATAGTTTGTGATCATTGGATTTATGTAATTATAGACCAACTAGTCATACCTCTTTCCCCATCTAACCCCAACCTCTGCACTGGCCTATGAGAAGTAAGTGGAAACTCCATTCAGAGGGATATGGAGTCCCTTTCTGTGCCAGCTCTACAGCAACCTTCTGGAAACGCCAGTTTCCCTGCATTGAGGCCTGCTTCTGCCCCTGAATTGCTGGCTAAATGCACCAGAGCATTGTGTACACTATCTGGAAAACTCAAAATCCCAGTGCTCTAGAGCAGTGGTCTCCAAACTTTTTTGATCGCGCACCCCTATCGGTAAAAAAATTTTGAGCACGCACCCGCTGCCATGCCGAAGCAAAAAAAAAAAAGCCGCTCAGACTCCCGCCTGACGAAGAAAAAAAAAAAAAAAAGCGTTCCTCCTGCCTTGCACCCCCAAGGATCCTCTTGCGCACCCCAATTTGGAGACCACTGCTCTAGAGTGATATGTACAGTCACTATAATATTGTGGTTTGCATGAAACCAAACTGCATGCTAGAGTTTTAGACTGTAAAACCAGAATACAGCATGCAATTTTTCAGTTTATCAGAGTTGAATGTAATCATGGGAACCTTCTGTTCTTGGCTATATTATATTTTCTCATTTTCAGAAATTGTAGAATAACATGGATCTTGTCAAACCTGTAATATGCCTTTTTGCCCATATTTTGATTCAACTCTAACCATTCTTGGGGTGAAAAATTTCTTTTACCGGTAGTATAATAGAAAACAATCTAAAATTGTGCTGGTTTTTTTGCAGAGGAAATTTCATGAAGTGAGATCCAAGTTTAGAGATTTTCTTTCTCCTATATTAATAAAGACGTGTGCCTTAATAAAATCATAACTGTGTGTGGAGAGAACTTTAAATTAGTGGCATCTGTTTTTAGACAGAGATCATTAGCTTTAAAAAATTAAATGGAGAAAGATTATTCTATTGGTACTGACACATATTTTTATGTCTAAAAATCAGTTAATTTAAATGTTTTAATCACATTGACATGACAAAAATTATTGGGAAAAAATTTTCAACACTTAAAAAATAAATTATTAATGCACAAAGAAAAGTCTAAAATTTCAGGACTGCTTACAATGCCAGGTTTCACTAAATAAACCTGAGACCCATGTTCTTCATAAATTGCAGGTGGTGTTTTTGAGCTGGTGCAAAAGCTTTTGGGACTGTGGACTGGTGGCACTCGATGACATATCAGTGAGCCTGGGAAGCTGCCAAACCACTGGTAAGACAATGTGCATTTGAAATCTGATCCGTTTTTGTTCTGCTACAGCCACTGTCCAATCTCAGCCGTTGCTATAAAACTCCTTCTTATGTGTCCATTTTCCTAACAAAATTATATTAAGTTCTCATTCCATAGCTAGCTGTAACACTGGTGTTCATGGATGTCAGTCAAGTACTGCAGTAATGCTGCTTTTACTGATGTACTGTGAGGGCCAAATTTTGGCACCACAGTAAATCCTGATTAACTCCATTGTCTCCAGTGGGTGCTGTATGTGCTTAATCCAGAGCTAAATTTGGTCCTAAAAGTCTGCTTTACAATAAAAATCAGAATCAACCTTTGTACTGGTATTTATGATCGTTTTACTTTAATCCTGAGCTATTTTGATTAGGATATAAGGGGCAGTTTACAGAAGCTAGGAGTGGGTATGCACTACTCCCATTTCCCACACCTGCAGGCTGAATAAAAAGGGGGAAAGTGGCTTGGAGAAGGAGCAATAAAAGCCAATCAGTATATGACTAAATACATGTTTCTTATACTATACTTTAGACAGAATTTTCACAGACAATACCATGCTCCTTACATACTTAAACTGATATTCCTATATGGATTACTTACTTCACATGTTGGGACTCATGGCTGATTCAAGCAAAAAGGTCTGCAATATCCCAACAGGACAGAGCGGTTGAGGAAGAAAGGGAGAGTCTAGGGTAAAAGCAAGTTAAAACATTCATGAATAAAAAATTAAAACAGAATACCTGAAAGGCAGTTCCTCCTTTACATTCCTGCCAGGATCTGAATTCTGGGTTGTCTATTTCTTCTGCATCATGTAATGATATTCCAAACAGCTAAAGTAGTTCAGGGAATGCATGTTGTTGTGATATCAGCTGAAATAAAGGAAACATAGAATCCTGTACTGTGGTCTCAGCAGGCTAAATCTTTTCCATTTGACTTCAGATAACATAGGCCCTGATCCTATGGTAGGATCTACTAGTACAGTCCCTTATGTATGCTCAGAGCACATTAAGCTCATTGGGTTGTGGAAGGGCTTACACTAGCCAGGGCTGGCTCTAGCCACCAGCAAACCAAACACGTGCTTGGTGAGGCCGAATTCCAGGGGCGGCATTCTGGGTGGTTGGGGTGGCCGAATTCCAGGGGCGGCATTCTGGCATTCTTGCGCTCTCTGAGGTTTTTTTTTTTTTTTTTTGCTTGGGGCGGCAAAAAACCTAGAGCCAGCCCTGACACTAGCAGATTCCATTGCAGGATCAGGGCCACAGCAAGCAGATGACCTATCCGCTGAACAGCAGGGTTGTTTAAAAGAATATTAATATATGTTAGAGAAGGGTCCAAATTGTGAAATTCAGATCCAGAGTAGGATCCAAAGTTGTGAAAATAGGGGGTTTACCTGGTGTTCCAATTTGGAGCTATCTCTCATACACTGTGTGTATATCATAAATATCTCTATGCATAAAGAGACACCGTAAATGGATGGATAAAGTAGATTATATAAGTAATGTATCCAACCATACATTTTCAGATGTAACTCAGTGTTCTTTCACTGCAGAGATGTGGTCATCTTTTCCTGGAGAATGTACTTTTGAAAAGGATGAGTGTGCATTTACCCAGAAGAGAAGAAACCGAAGCAGTTGGCATAGGAGGAGGGGTCAAACTCCCACTTCTTACACTGGACCAAAAGGAGACCACACTACTGGGGTAGGTGAGTTAAGCTTCACAATGAACTTTCAGAGCAGAGTGACAGTTAAATGAATGTCCTTTGAAATGATATTCTAGAGGAAAGTAAAAAGGGTTTTACCCTTCATATAGATTCATAGATTCTAGGACTGGAAGGGACCTCGAGAGGTCATCGAGTCCAGTCCCCTGCCCGCATGGCAGGACCAAATACTGTCTAGACAGTATCCAAAATAGTTATTCAAAACAAAAATCTGAAAAAACAAACAAGCAAGAAATCTGTTATATTCATAGTAGGATCTTTCAGATAAGCTATGTCTGGGAAGATAATGTTTTAATCTGTGTTATGTGCCTGCCCGTAGAGACTTCTCAGTGGTAGGCAAATAATTTTTAATTTCACTCATCATTTGACTTATTCTTACAAATCAAGTACCCTTTGCTAACAGCCCTCATCCCTTTATCAATATGTGTGATGATGATTGCTGCAGTTTAAATGCATTACAAATTTTAAGGTAAAGTCAAATGAAATCCTATAATAGTGAAAGTGGGAGACATGGATAGCATATGGGTGCACTTACAGCGTCTGGGATATTGCTGGTAAGTGACCCCTTGGAATTTAGTGCAGAGTAATGCAGTATCAGCCTCTTGTTTCTGGGCCACTTCTTTACTTGTTGGTTTGCCTCTTTTACTCTGGATTACATGGGACTAGATAGCACCTTTCCTCATTCTTGAACATACAGCCTGCTTTAGGGCAGCCGTCATTGCCACTTTTAACATAGCTTAGCCAAGGGTGCTTCTAACACCATGTGATGAGCATAGTTTTTCCCTTCATTTTTGAACTCAGGTGTCTAGCTTTCTCTGGATGTTCTTGCATATATTTCATTAATGATAGCTAATGCATGCACATTGAGAGATTACCTTTTTGACTTGTCTGTTCTCTGTGCTGGGGTGGGCTGTTACTGCAGACTTTAGTTAAAAAGGAAATTAATTTTAAGTGAATGATACAAAATATTTTTAAATCTCTCAACATAAGATTTTATAATATAGAGACTGATGCAACTTCTTTGACAGTATCAACCATGGGACTGAAGGATCAGATGATAGATTCTGTTTCCTATTCTCTTTCTCATTTTTATTTGGATTGTGTAAAATGAGTTGGCTGTCAGAGGCGAAAGGTGTTCACATCACAAATAGCATCAGAGTTCCCACCTTTGTTAGTTGGTGTTCATAATAGAGAGATCAGTGATTGAATGGAAATGCAGAAACGGACCCTCCCTGTCTTGCGGTAGTCCTTCAGAACAGTGTTTGGGCACATCGATGGGGAAGTGTAAACTACCACTGTCTGTGCTCTAAATTCTCTGTGGCTAAACAGAGCTTGGCTTTCCGGTCTGTCAGTATTACACACACTTTCTAGTTACTATAATAAATGTTCACATATAAAAACACAAATGCTAGACAAAACGTGGTGTTTTCAAAATGCAAATAAAGTAGGTTTTGCTTTTCATTTTTTTTTTCTATTAATTTCTTTCTTCTTTCTGCAGCAGGCTTTGGATATGCAGAGGGTAAAAATCTCAGCTGCTGTAAATCAGCATACCTCCATTGATTTCAAAACAGCTATTTTATATTACTTCAGTAGAGCTATGCCGCCTTAGGCAAGCTAACGATTTGATCCAGGGTGTGACTGAAAGCTGTAAAAGCTAAGTGAAAATTTAGAATTTGTATGTGTATGCCAGGGCTATGCTGATTTCAGTGATAGACACATACGTGCAGACAAAGGAAGAATTTGACCGTAAATGCCAAATCCTGGCCCTGTCCTATGTAAGAGAAAGGAGCCCCTTATCCCTACATATGGAGCTTAGCACTAGTTTCAGAGATTCTGAAGATATAGCAGCTATGTGGGTTACAGGGTATATCTATACTTCACACTAAGCCTAGACTCTGACCCAAGTCTACAGTCACTACAGATCTGCAGTAGATTCTGTGAGGCCTCCACAGGGGAGAAAGAGGCAAGATAAAGGGATGGGCGCTCAGCCTTTTTGCATGAACTACTTGCTTCAAGGAAGAGAGAAGAGACCAGAGATGAGGAACAAAAAGATATGCTATGGATAGTTGGGCCTGGGGAATCAAGGGAGCTGTTCTGTATCTCTTGACCCCCAATTGCCCTGGGAGGAGAGAAATTTCAGCCCCAACAAGCCCATTCTCCATGGCTGGCAACTCTGTTTTCATCTGAAGTGTTTTTGTTTCCTTCTTTATACTTCCAAAATCTGAAGGATTCTACCCTCCTAGATCTCAGAAGACTAGAACGAGACTAAAAGGACCAACCTAAATGGTTACTGCATGTTCTCCATCCAAAACAATCAGATAACTAACTGGCTATATTAAACAGGATGCATATTAGTATTTTCCATGAGTCATAGAAAATTAGTAGTATAAAGCTTTCCAATATATTGTCTCCCTGCTTGGTCTGAAGGATGCCTTTTAAGTGTTTATAAAATACACAGAATAGCTGTTTACCTCAGAGAACAAAGGTGCAGGCACTAGAATTTTTGCCCTTAACTAGCTCGTTAATTATACAGAAGTAACTTCAAAGAGGAGAGAGTGGACTCATGGTGTCCTTTTACTTTTTAAAATATTCAAGGATTCACAAAAACATGAAAAAGTTTGTGGCAACCCTCACCAGACCTAAATTATAAAGCAGTTCGCCTTGTGTCTAAGTTAAAGCTTGCTTGTCCTGAAGAAGAGAATTCCACCTCACATTGCCTCTTACATCAATTCACCAAGGAGCAATCTAATTAGCAGGACTTTTCATGTGCTTGCTGTCACCTGGCTGCTTTAATATAGTATGGGTTATGGCTCATTTACCCCAGTGTAAGTCTTTAAAAGTAATTCTACTGACTGCAGCATAATGGATTAAATTCATCACTGTGCAGAAGGCCAGCCTAAGGCCTATGTACCATGTGGCCCCTTTTTGACCTAAGCAGCTCATCAAAGTTTGGGCCCTGTAGGTGTTCTAGTTGGGAGTGGAAATTGTTGATAGGTATTTGTTTGATGCAGCTTTGTTTATTTACAAAGAATGTACAAAGTCCTGTGTCCCAGAACCGCAGAGGGAATCAAATAGCAGGATACAGCTTCTTTCACTCACAGCACTAAGAGCACTCTTTAGCCTGCACCCCTGATCCCAAATCCTGTTCTGAGGTTTCTTCCAGGGTCAGCCACTGCGCTTTCAGCTGCTCCTTCAGGCTGCTCTGTTCCTGTCTGACCTCAGTTTCTATATAATCTCTACACGTGTGCACACACACATCCTTCAGCCCAGGGGAGGGCAAAATATGGCCTACAGTCCGGATCCAGCCTGTCAGGGCTTTTAATCCGGCCCGCGGGATTGCCAGCCCCATGGTGGAGCGGGGCTAAAGCCGGCTCCCTACCTGCCCTGGTCCTGTGCCGCTCCCGGAAGAGACCGACACCATGTCCCTGCGACCCCTGGGGGAGAGCAGAGGGCTCCGTGCACTGCCCTCACCTGAAGGCACCGCCCCTGCAGCTTCCACTGGCTGGGAACGGGGAACCGCGGCCAATGGGAGCTTCAGGGATGGTACCTGCAGGTGAGGGCAACGTGCAACAGAGCTGCTGCCCCCCCCCCCTCCCAGGAGCTGCTACCGGACATGCTAGCCACTTCGGGGGGCAGCACAGGGCGAGGGCAGGCAGGGAGCCTGCCTTAGCCCCGCTGCATGCCGCTGCCACCCCGGAGCCGCTCAAGGTAAGTGGCGCCAGGCCGGAGCCTACACCCCAAACCCCTTCTGCACCCCAATCCCCTGCCTTGAACCCCCTAACCGCCTGCTTGAGCCCCCTGCCACACCCCTCCTGCACCCCAACCCCGTGCCCTGAGCCCCCAGCCCCCTGCCCTGAGCTCCCTCCTGCACTTTGCACCCCCTCCTGCACCCCAACCCCCTGCCCTGAGTCCCTTAACTCCCTGCCTTGAGCTTCCTGCCGCATCCCTCCTGCACCCGAGCCCCCAACCCCCTGTATTGAGCCCCCTGCCGCACCCCTCCCCCCTGCCCTGAGCCCTTTCCTGCACACCGCACCCCCTCCCACACCCTGCACTCATTCCCGCACCTCAACCCCCTGCCCCAGCTCTACATTCATGACCCTGCATATAATTTCCCCACCCAGATGTGGCCCTTGGGCCAAAAAGTTTTCCCATCCCTGCCTCAGCCAAAACCTCCTGGGCAGGTTCACACACACCTTTTGTCTTTGGTGAGGCTTTTGCTTACAGATATATCAACTGAAGGATGAGTTCAACCCTTAACAAGGTTTCACCCAGCTCATAACTGCTTAAACTCTCAGAATACTTTAGCAGACTTAAGTGGTGCCTTCTGTTGGGACTCTTGCACAGGGCTGAAATTCATGCAATAAAGCTTAAACTCAGTAGCTGAGCTGAATTATAACAATTCTGATAGCTATGATGAACATATTTTTAGACTGATTATAACACAGCTTGGCATTGTCCAAAATGACTTGCCGAACAGTGTTATAATTCAGTCTGTGTACAGCTGAATTTAAACCATACTAACATTGTTAAACATAGTTGTTTCAATTGAGTATGTAGAGTCTCATACAGCTACATTCAAGAGCACCTGCAAAACTATTTTGTTTCTAGTTAACAAAATAATAAGAGCCTTGCCTTCTCTCTAATCACACTCTATCTAGAGGGATATTTGTGCATAGAAGAGATGTATACTCAGCAGAACGTCACTTTTCCACTTCTTAATAAAGCCCCTCCAGTAGCTACGTCCTGGGCAGGATTGGAAAATTCTGTGTTAATGCAGGAAAGGAAAGAGATGCTAATGGAGAAGGAGAATATTCTTAACTGTTTACAGAGCTTCAGCTACACAATTTCCCTTCATGTCAATGTGGACTACATGGCCAAAGCCCTGAGCATTGAACTGAGAATATACATGGAAGAGTTTTAACCTCACTTGTAGTTTTCAGTCTTCAAAGCAATTATGTTCTCCCACAATCAATGCTAGACAGTGCTACATGTAGGCAGAAGTATTAATACATTTCAGGAATGCCAAAGCTCTAATCAAACTCCTGCTATGATATTAGAAATGAAAAATGGAAGCAACCAAATCAGTTATAAGTTTGAGCATATTTGATGCAGTTGTTATGGTTAAATTATGCAAAGGAAAAATTTAGGCTGAATAACAGGAAAATGTTGCCTTCGATACTGTGAAATAGTCTCCAAAAGGAAATGAGGGAAGCCTTATTGCTTGGTCCATTTAAAATTGGGAAAAATGCTAGAAAATGTAGCATAGGAAACAATCCTACTCTGGCAGGCTATGAACTAGATGACCTAATACCAGTAGGTCTTTGCCATCTTTAACACCCACTTCTTTTGCATAAACTAGATTTGCATGAATCCAGCCAGAAAGACAGGGTAAATATTTTTCTGAGTGTTTTTTTTAAATCCATTTGACTGAATATTTTTTAAATGTGGTTGTGATACCTGTATAGGTATGTGTAGACTATCACTGTACTATACAGCCTTCCTTTTCTATATATAGTAATCTAAAAGGACTACACTAAATCAGCTTTGTCAGCTTTGTTTTGTTTCATAACCAGGCTGTATTGTCATAAAGCAGTGGTTTTCAACCTTTTTTCATTTGTGGACCCCTACAAATTTTGAATGGAGGTGTGGACACCTTTGGAAATCTTAGACATAGTCTCTGGACCCCTAGGGGTCTGTGGATCACTGGTTGAAAACCATTGTTATAAAGAAATGCAGGGCGCAGGTTTGTTTACTGTTTCTCCCTCAGCCGGATTTTCTACATAGTGTCATCTGTTATCCCCTTTCTAGTACATATTCCAGGCCCCATATTTCCCAAGACTGAAGCCCATCTACTTGCTGAAGGAGACATTGTAGAGAGATTCCCCACCCTAGGAAATGAGTGTGCTCTATTCAAAGTGCTCATGATCTTTGAAGCAGAAATTGAACTCAGATCTATTGTCTGGTTGTAGAAACCACTAACCATTGAGACAGCCAAGAGGATGGTGTCCTGATTTTCAAAGGGGCTGAAAGAGAGTAATTTTGGTCTGTCAGTCTTAATTCTGTCACATAAAAATATTTTTCAAAATGATGATCATTGTTTCACTTATTTAGCTCACCCAAATATATTGGGAACTTTACAAACATGGGATAATGAAATCTAGATCTGATCTAGACATTCCAGCTAGTTTATAACTTGATTTGGCTCTCAAAACTGAAACCAAGGACTTTATTGCTTTGTTATATTAGCTTACTCTAATGACACTAGTTCTGAGTTTGGATTTTTACTTCAAGAATAATTTTTAAGCAAAACAATAGTTAAAATTTCTGTAACCGGCATGCATTCAGTTCTGTATAATAGCCCTGGGAATTTCCTCTGACAGATTATAGGGAGTGCGCTTTTGTTTGAAGATCCGCAGCTGTAGATATTCTTCTACGCTTCCACCCCTGCACATCTTCTCTCCTCTCTCCTCGGGCTACTCACCACCAGAAAAATAATCTTGGCCACAGAGGACCTCTTCAGAATGATTTTAGATAATATAACTCTGAATATCATCAAAAACATTCAGAGCATCTACCAGCTGTTCCTGCCATTCTCTGCTCTCCTCCTGTCTCACTGATCCTTAAGAATTCCCTGTCTCCCCAAAAGTGTTGTAAACTCTATTATTCATAGGGGTGGAAGGGCAACTTTTCCTTGCCAACATGACAAGAAGGGAGCAGTGGGACCACAGGAACAGCTGCTGCAAAATTTTAACTTACTAGTTACTGGTGGAGTGTGTGCCTCAACATGCAAAATAGTTGCCATGCATAACAGATGGGACATTGGGATGCTTCCCAGTATTCTGATATATCCGTATGCTCCAGCTTGAAATAGCTGTGTGATGGCCCTCAGAGGAAAAATCATTTGTCTTCTGCCAATTAATAACCAATTTTCCCACAATTCAGACTTCAGAGCATAATCCTTTATGCACTCTGGATAATCAGTTCTCTTGACTTGTATCTTTACATCTTGTTCACTGAAACAGACACATGATTGATGTCTTCCGTGGCAAAGACTTATTTTTATTCCTTTGATTTATCAAAAGCAGCAATTCTAAATATAGGCCAAATTTTGACCTCTGATGCATGTACACAACTCCCATTGTACTCCAGGAGATCAGTAAACTCTCAGATCAGTGAAATTCTGCCTCTCTCATGCCATACCCCTGGGTTAAGAACAGTTGCAGTCAGAGAGATCCCTGTTCATTCATCTGAAGGCAGAATTTGGTCCATATATTAACATAATTAAATCTCTACTTCTCTTAAATTCATGGCTTTATTTGGATTATTAGAGGTTGCACCTTTGATCTAAATCAGTATTTCTTACTATACTCGAGTACTATACACCAGGGTAAAAAATTTCCACTCAGTTCCACCAGTACGACTCTACTGCATAAGCAAAAATTTTAAACAGTGTATATTTTAAAAATATGCAACCTTTCCATATTTACATACTTCAGGCCTTTATTATTTCCAATGTTATCCCTTTATCATCATTCATGTTAGATTATTTCTTTGTACACACTCTTTTCATTTAGTATATATTAATTTAAAAATATTTTTCATTAATCATTCATATACTCTGCTTTACTATACAACTAACACAGAGTCATTCACTTCTGAACTGTATTGTGAGCAAGAGCATGCATTTATTAAACAGGTTTCACACACAGGCTTATTATTGAACATCCTGAGAGAAAGAACCATTTTATTTTACTAATATTTGGTCTTGTATCTTTTTAAGGATACTACATGTACATAGAGGCATCCAATATGATCTATGGACAGAAAGCACGTCTGACCTCAAGGTCACTAAGAGGGATCTCTGGAAAGCAGTGCTTGACATTTTTCTATCACATGCATGGAGCTGGGACTGGATTGTTAAATGTTTATGTGAAAAAGGAAGGTGATAGTGAAGAAACCCTCTTATGGAGAAGGAGAGGTGAACAGAGCATCACATGGCTAAGGGGACTGATAGAATATGAATGTGATAAATACCATCAGGTAAGCAAAAGACTGAGCCACATGGAAGATTAAATTGCACTGTTCTCTGGGATTCATTTTTTAGCTCAGAGACTGGGCTCCACTTGAAGTCAGAATTAAAAACTGACATAGGTGGGGTTTCAGTGAGACCTGGAGGGAGGAAATCAAATTAATGAGGCTATTCAGAGCTTGTGTCCTCTTCTGTCCATGACAGAGAAAGTGTTGAGATGCTTCTTGTTCAGGATCACTGACTGGTGCTGCATGTGGCATTTCATTTGAGCAAGGTGAAATACTGGGGAACTTCTCCCAATTTATAAGAGGGAGGGAATATACCAGATACAGTCATAAGTGGGTTGCAGATGTGAATGTCTCAATTTATATTACTGATCATGTCTGTTTTTGTATATATTAATTTAAATGATATTGTTCCACCCTTTCTTGCCAGTGGTCTTAGCTATATCTTCTAGATCTCATTTTTATCTCAAGCTCATAAATGTTTTATTTTCTCCAACTGCAGAACAACCTTCTCTGAAGTTGGCATAATTGCAAAAATATGGTACAATTCTCAAGGCCTCTTCAAGGCTGTGGCTTTCTGAGTTTGGCACAAAGCTTGAGCTGAAGATGTAACTGCCAATTAGGGGCCAAGTCCTGAGAGGCGCCATCTGCCCTAAACTCCAGGTTAATTTCAATGGAATTTGAGGACCCTCAGCACCTCATGGGACCGGACCCTAATAATATTCATTCTTGATAGATCTAGATTTTCTGAACTGCACATTTTCCATTGCAGGCATATTTGCATGCCTTTTTTGAAGCCAAAATTACCATTATTGCCCATGTAATTACATTAATTGACTGTGCAAGTCCAACTGGTCATTTGCTCATGCAGGTACATTGCATGTGCAAGTGAGCCATGAAAGTATGTGCATAATTATGAAAGTCTGGGCCACATTAACATTAAATTTAGAGATGTATTTGAACCAAACCTCAATTTTGAATATCCAGATATAAAGGTTAGAAATGCACTGTGCAAGTTATAACAGGAAATGAAACAGATGGAAGATGATGTAATAGACAAGGTTGTACTACTTGGAATATTTTACTACAAATGATTATTAAATCTAATTGTATGTTGATTTACAGAAGATGACAACAAAAATGACTTAGACCCTTATTGACCCAAATACTTTGATTGCATAGATATGCACATAAAAATCTTAAGGGAGGAAAATCTTTCAGTCCCTTTTTAATATTTCTGTTCATCTTTGCTTGTATTTCTTCTCCACAACTGGTTTAGGTTTCTCTTTCAACGTCACTATAGATCAATAAACTCTCAATTCATTGAAATTTGGACTCATTAATGATGCATCTCTCTTGGTTAAGATGCACATTCTACGGGTCTCGGAGCACATCCCATAGTTGCCAATTTTATCTGTCCAACCATTGGTCATCTATGATGTGACCTCATCTGGCAACTCATCTTTAGATTCAGTTATTCCATACTCCTTAACCAACAGCCTTCTTAGAGGGACCTCTAAAATTATGTAATTTGGGTGAAAAATAGACTATCCTATCACTCTCTCTGACTATTCAGGACCTCCTAGCTTTCACCAGAATTGCTGCATCTTGGCCCTTGTGTAAATGAAACAAACAAGCAGATGCATACAAACAACCAAACAAAATATGCCCACCTTGTATTCCTTTTCAATGCTTAATTCAATTTGTAAACTATCCAGAATAGAGACAATTGCTTATTATCAAGGAGAACTCATACTTCTGCTGACAAGAATTCTCTGTTAATAGGCTGCTTAGAAGAATTTAGCTACCCAAGGGTATCCGAGCTTATATTTGGTTTATAAAAAAAATCCCTCATACACTTAGAACTTAACAAATAAAAAAGTATTTGTTGATTATCAAAAACATTTCTAACAATGCACAGAGACCCCTTCTGCTGTGTTTCCTCTTGTGGCTGTGCCTCAGTAATTCTGTAGTGAAATCTTGGCCCTGTTGAAGTCAATGGAGCTTTGCAATTGACTTCAATGAGGCCAAGATTTTAACTCTGGTGTGTTCAATAAGAACCTGCATCTGCTTCTATTAAAGTCAGTGGTAACATTTCTAATGTCTATTGGAGCAAGATTAGCCCCAAAATCATTAACCATTAATAGAAAACATATACTGATAGGTTCATTTTGTCTTAAATGTCTAGAGATTAATTAGAAAAATTGCTTTTTATTAAGAGCTACATTCAACTACAGGAGTAAGGGGAAGAACTTGCTGGTTTATCACAAAATTCTGCCCTCACAACTTGCCCAGGTGATAAGGACAACATTCAGGCAATGAAAAAACAAGAGAAGCATTATATCATGAAAACTAACTGATTATTTATCAGTCATCCTTAGGACAAAACAGTTCCATACCAAATTCTGAGATTTGATTGGCCTTTTCTGGGTGTCACATGCATCCCAGTTCTCTGACCAATTAGAATGAAGTCTGTTAAAATATGCTAATCACTGAGCATATAATTTTTCTTAGAACAGCATCGGGGTTATATTATATCTTAAAATAGCCTGCATCGGGGTTTTGCATTTTTAAAAAGATGTACTTTTTTCTAGATGTGATATTTATGAAAACCATATGGGTTGTTTTTACAGATTATTTTTGAAGCAGTTCGTGGAGTGTCAATAAGAAGTGACATTGCTATAGATGATATTCTGTTCCAGGCTGGACTCTGTATAGGTACATTTTATACTTGCTTATAATTCTCTTAGGAGACACCTAGGCACTACAGGTAGTGGTTTTAGTGAGTCGGTGTTATTTTTCCGAGTCAACACTGAATCAATCCCACAATAGTGTGGTGTTAAGGACCACCGTGCTGCTGGAGGAGCCATTTTTTTGATGAGATGTAAAACCAGAGTCCTGATAGCTTGTGGTAAGTAAAGATCCCATGGCACATGGGTGTAAGCCCAGTCTCTTAGTCAAAGTCCAACATGGTAATTCAATTCTGTGTATGTAAAAATGATAAAGAAATATGAAAACACTTAATACTCTTCCCTCTTTTCTGTTCTAGAAATGGGAGAAATTACTCAGCATTCATCCGGGGATTCTGATGACTTAAATGAAATTGAATATTAAATAAGTTCTGCTGAAATGAATGAAGTACCATGTAAGTTATATGTGAGAAACTAGACAATTTCCCCCACCCCTCTTTTTGTATAAAACGATAAATACTGGACTATTTTGAATATGTCACCGATGTATAGGAATAATTCAGCGCACTCCTGTCCTTGTAACAAAGTTACTGACTCAGGGCTTCTTAGACTGTTCTTATTGATTTTTTCTCTTTTGCATGTGATATTAGTTATTATATAAAGGCTTCCCATTTTGCACAGATCAAGCAATAAAATACTAATGCTGTTTGGTAAATCTTTTTTGTCGCATAGGTAAAGAGAAGAAGGTAAAAAGGGCACAATTAAAATCTGATATTGTGTTATCTTAAATCTGCATTCAATGAATGTTTTGTGTTGGGTAGAAAGTGGGTTTTGTTTTTATTTCAAGACATAAATATTTTGAAATAAGTAAATAATATTGGATATTAATAATATCCTACACATTGAAAGCAATTATTCATGATGACAAATCTCTTTGGGAAAATGTAGTCTCTTACTGGTAATACTTTAAATGTTCCATATGAATGGATTTTTCACTATTCTTTGCCAGACTAATTACTATAATGAATCTATTTGCCATCAATGTGAATAACAAAAGGACTTCCATCAATGTTCCATCAATGTGTGATTCAGTGTAAGTTAATACTATATTAAAATACACTGCTATTGGTTTGTATGCAATAGAGGAGGCACGCTTTGTTTGGACTGCTGGCCTCATTTTTTAAATGTCAGTTTCTACACTCACACTTTTTATATACTTTAACCAACCACAAATGTTTTGCATTTATGTTAAAAAGAAACTCAATTGACATAATCTGTTAACTCTTAAGACATTATATGTGTGTTTGTATTACAATATGTTTGTTTTAAAATTACCAAACTATCTAATAAAATGTAATTTTGAATGTCTTATTTTATTGCTCCACTTCAAACACTGTGTTCTCTAGTTCTTGCCATGATGATATGCAAACAAGCTTAGAATTTTCAGAACAAATTATGGACTGGATCCTCCAGTATATTTGGCACTGCAGGAACCCAGAGCAGCCCAAAAGCCAATGTAACCAGCTACAGAAGGATTCTATATGTAGACATTGTAACAGTTCCTATGCCAGTCCCCATTCTGGCTGCTGAAACAGGGTATGTGGCCCAGGAAACAGGAGTGGCCAATGCTCCCTTGTACACCCGTGATCCCCAGCTGCTTTAACGGTCCCTTGGGACTGCTGGCACCTGGTGCATATTGGAGTAGACTTCAGGCTGCTCTAATTTGCATCTAGAGTCCAATCCACTACCCCCACCTCCACAAGCTGCACTAAACATTCCTTGGCCACATCTGAAGATATGGCCCTCTATCAGTACGTCTACACTGCACAAAAGACTTGAGGCAGCGAGTCTCATAGCCTGCATCAGCTGACTCAGGCTCGTGGGGCTCGCACTACAGGGCTAAAAATTGGGCTTGGGGGGGGTGCCCAGACTCTGAAACCTGGTGATAGGGGTGGGTCTCAGAGCCTGGGCTCCCGCCCAAGCCCAAAAGTCATCTATGCTGCTATTTTTACCCCATAGTGCAAGACCGAGTCAGTTTACTCAGGCTCTTAAAATTGCTGCTGCAGGGTTTTTATTTTTGCTGTGTAGATTTACCTTATGCCTCCAATCAGCTGGGTTTTTGGTGTGTGTATTTTTAACATTGGAGGCACAATCAAAGAATTTGATTTTGTTCAATACAATATATACATTAAACAAAAATCTTAAGATGTGTTAATTAACCAATACTTCCTGTGATTTTAAACTTGGGGTCCATAGACTATGTCAAAGGGGTCCACAAAAATGTTGTTGTTACCATAGAACAGTGGGTGGTCTGCAGACTGTCTTAAGATTTCCAAAGGGGGCCATACCTCCATTTGAAATTGTTTAGGGGTCCACAAATGAAAAAAGTTTGAAAACCACTGCACTAGGCAGAGGAATGAAAGGGGGAAGAGAAAAGGTGCCTTTAGGCCACTTTGTGTCTCCTGAATTCACAGCCTCAGGGCAGCACATGACCCCTTGATGGCCATGGCCAATTAAGAATAGAGGTAGCATCCACAATACTCCCCCAACTGGCGAGTCTCTATGCTGTGAGAGGGGAGGGAGACAGCATAGTCATTCCATCGGTCTGTGCCAAGTAGGAAACCCCCTACACCAGGGGAATATCCTGGACCTGGAGGCCAGTTTCATCTATTATATGGCACCTTGCATCACTGGAGCAGCATAACTGGACCACAGCAAAGCAAAGAATTGAGGCTGATACCTAAGCTATGTGACATGTTATATAAATCAGCCATCTAAAAATCTCTTCAGAAGCCTTAAAAATAAATCCTCATGCAACTGCTATGAGCCCAGTTCTGTGGACTATTCCAGTATACCTATGTAAACAGAGCCTTCAAAAGCAACTACAGGATCCCAAACACTCAATGGTTTATATTTGGTTGTTCTGGAAACAAATTGTATTGCAGTAAAACTGGCATTGTCCTGAGAGCAGGACAGACCTTTTCATTGTTCCTTGGTTGTTTGTAATATTGTCTTCTTTATTTTGCTGTTTGTATGTGTATGTTCTATTACCTCATCTTTTTGCATATTTTTATTACTTAAGAGGGACAAATTCTTATCAGTTACACTGGTGTAAATCCAGTTTATATCAAATTTAATACAGTTATTTTGGGTTTACACTCGTGTAAATGAGACCAGATTCTGGCCCAGTATTAGATTAATCTTGGTTTAACATAGGGGCTTGGTTCATCACTCTTACTCCAGTTTTACTTTCATGTAACTCCTTAATCTAGTTGCCCCACTCTTTATGACTGGAAGCTACATTGGCAGCTGAGAGTGTCAGCTCAGCTGTAAGGAAAAGAAGTTGCAGAAACCCTAATGCCATTGGTGGAAGTCCTGCCAGTTCCAATAGTGATGGTGGAATATCCAGCCACCCCTAACATGAATCTGTTGAGGGTCCTCCTCAAAAGGAGGGGAAAGGATGTTGAATAACCAATGACTTTTAGGAACAATCCCTATGACTAATTTTCCATACAATCAGCCTTCAAAATGGAAGCTGGTTATCTCTGCCCCTGCTCCCTAGTTGATTGCAAATAGCTAAAACATGCATATTCCTGAAGGAGTTGTTTATTAATTACTATATATCCCCTATGCCTTTAAAATTCTCTCTCTGTGGAAGAATTGCTAGATTATGCTGCCATCTTGTGGAAAAGACAATAACACCACCCTCAGTTTGAAATCCTCTTAATAATTTTTTTTTGTAACAGCAATAGTTTTTATGCTTCCCAATTTCAAATATCAGGGAGGGGATAGAGGAGTGAATTAAAAATGGCACTTTGATCCATATTAAAAATGTAAACGGATACGGTGTCAGCAAACAATACTAAGAGACCAGCTGCTAGCCTGTCCCCATGCCAGGAACTCTTCATCTGACTAACCCTAAATCATCTGAGCCCTGCTCCTAGCTTCTCTCCTGCCCCTTGCTCCTCGGAATATAAGATCACCTTCCCTCCTGAAGATCCTCTTGCTGGCACATGGCATGATAGGACTGCTTTAATAAAATTAATAGGACTAAGTCAAGTATTGCCTCTCCCCTTGTGGGTTCCAGGACTAGCTGCTCCAAGAAGCAGTCATTTATGGTGTCTAGAAACTTTATTTCAGCATCCTGTTCTGAGGTGACATGTGCCCAGTCAATATGGGGATAGTTAAAATCCCCCATTATTACTGTTTTCTATTCTTATAGCCTCTCTCATCTCCCAGAGCATGTTATAATCACCATCTTGGTCAGATGGTCGGTAGTATATTCCTACTGCTATACTCTTATTATTCAAGTATGGAATTTATATCCATAGAGATTCTAGCATACAGTTTAACTCATTTAAGATTTTTACTATATTTGACTCTCTTCTTTCTTTCACGTATAGTGCCACTTCCCCACTAGTGCAATCTACTCTGTCATTCCTATATATTTTATACTGTGGTATTAGTGTCCCATGGATTATCAGAAGTCCACTATGTTTCTGTGATTTCATTTACATCAATATTCTCACCTAATAGTACCAGACACTCATAGTATTTAGAAATCTAGCATTTTTATACAACACTTATAAAATTGTCCACAGGTGTCAGCGTCGTGACCGTAAGTGACCCTCTCCACCACCGAAGCAGCATCGGACAAGCGGTGCAGCAGTCTGCTCGGGCCTGTCCTGGCACATTGCACAGCAGCGAGGACTGCTGTCACCACTTTAATGCAGAAACCCAGTATCGGAGACCGGTCTAGGCAGTTTCAGGGTTGCCCTATGCCCCTGGGTGAAGGCAGCTGGTGGGGTGAGCAATTCCCCTCCTTCCCCAGCCCGAAAGGCTGAGCCTGCTTAGCGCATGGGGCAATCAGCCCCGCCAGGGAAAACAGAGACCTCCTCCCACCCCAAACCAGAGAGCAGCAGCCCTCAGAGTAGGGAAGGGGCAGGGGGCTCAAGAGAACTACGTCTCCCAGCATGCAATGCTCAGCCAGTCACAAGGAACGGCGCTTGCCGCGCTGCGTGCTGGGCAATGTAGTCTTTGATGGCTGCACAGCAGGCTGCGAGGCGCAGGCAGTTTTCTTGTAAGGTGGGGGACAACCCTCTGTGATTCCGTCGTATGCAAATAAGGCGCGCCATCTACGCGGAGACAGGGGTTCAAGTTGGGACGCTATTACCCCCCCGCAATCACCATATAAAACCCTAAAAGAGAAGCCCTATCAGAAAGCCCGCAACAGCCAACGTCACAAATACACCACGTGCCCTGGCTGGCTGGCTTGTGGGAAGGCTCCTCCCATCAGTCTCGCGCGTTCGGACCCTTTATACTGAACTGAAAGTAACGAATTGGCCCCACCCCTCTCTCAACCAGTGAGGTTTCACGTGACACCCGGTGTTCCATTAGCCAACGGACTATGCCTCTCCCCTTCCGTCCCACTCTCTCTACCAATGGGAATAGGGCGCGCGTGTCGGGCTCGTTTTCAGCTTAACGGCGCGCAACAAAAGTTTCAGGTGGTGGGCGGTGCTTCAGGTTGGCGCAAAGATGGCGGCCCCGGGCAAGCGGAAACTCGGGGCCGCCACTAGCGGCAGCGGCGCCGGGTGGAGTAAGCGAGGCTCGGGGGCTGCCGGGCCAGAGGGAAGCGGCCGGGAGCAGCCGCAGTCGCCCTTCGTGGAGGGCTCTATAGTCAGGGTCACTATGGAGAATTTCCTGTGAGTGCGGCGCCCCCTGCTGCCGGGGCGAGGGGGGGCGGCGGCTCGTGCTGGGGGGCTACGGCCGCACCGCGAGTCCCTGCTCGCCGCCCGCTGGGCCGTGAGGACGGGGGTATTTGGCACTCGGCTAAGGGCCCAGCTCCGGGAGTCAGGGGATCACGCCAGGCTCCCCTCGGCCCGGCCTGGGGCTGGCTCGCAAACGTGGCCCTGGGCGCTGGCGGCGCCGCCCCTGCTGTCACGTGCGATAGTGGGAGGGAGCCCAGCTCCAGTGTGGGAACGCGGGGGCCCCAGACGTGTGGGCAGAGCTCGCTAGCCGGTGCCGCTGCTGTGCCAGTGGGGCCGGTGCGGCTTCTGCCTCCCCCCGGGTGCTCTAACTGCTGGGGCTCTGGCTACTGGGGCCGGCCTAGTTCCTCGCACTAGCGGCTTAACGAGACTAGAGTGGCCGGGTGTCGGCCGCCCTGTAAGACGGGCAGCGTGTGTGTCACTGGCTGTACCTTCAGTGTTGGACAGCACTTGGCCGTCATTCACAAACGGCTTGGGCAAGGCGCCGTGTACTGGCTAGCTTCCGCGGTGGCCTTCCCAGGCCTTTCGTGTTCCACACCTCCAGAAAAAACTGTTCTAGCGTTACGGCTGGGGCCAGAAACCTTACAAAGGTAAATGTAAAGTCAGCACTGATTTCTTCCTGACTCTACAGGCAGATAGGGAAACAACTGCTTTTGGAGGTGTGGACTGCCCTATGTATCACAATAGATTAATACTGACACCTAAAGTGTGGCAGTTTAAGCCTCAGCATGAAGTATTCAACTGCTGATCATTTAAAGAAGAAACATTTAGGTTATTTGTCTGCCCCACAGCCTGTCTCCCACTCCTCTTCAGGTGCCAAAATCCCCAGCAGCCAAACCCTTTACAGGAGGTCTACTTTACAGACCCCTATCAGTATAACTGTTGCAGCTAACCCCTGGGTAGACAGTGCTGTGTTGACAGGAGGGCTTCTCCCACCGACATAGCTGCTGCCCCTCAGGGAGGTGGACAAACTACACCAACAGGAGAAGCTCTCCCGATGACATAGGCTAGGTCTACACTACGGGGGGGGGGGGAGGTCGATCTAAGATATGCAACTTCAGCTACGTGAATAGCGTAGCTGAAGTTGCGTATTTTAGGTTGACTTACCTGGCTGTGAGGACGGCGGCGAGTCGACCGCTGCCGTGCCGCCGTCGACTCTGCTTCCGCCTCTTGCCGCGGTGGATTTCTGGAGTCGACGGCAGAGCCGTCGGGGATCAATTTTATCGCGTCTTCACTAGACGTGATAAGTCGATCCCCAATAGATCGATTGCTACCCGCCGATCCGGCGGGTAGTGAAGACGTGCCCATAGTAGCGTCTGCAGTGAAGTGGTACAGTGGCGCAGCTGTACCACTATACATGAAGACAAGCCATTACTTATATCCCTGAGCTCTTCTACAGTGCGGCTAAGTGTTGTCAGTAAAATCTCTTTGGCAATTGGAAAATTTAAAAGGAATGGACAGTAGAAGATACTGAGTTTAATGTAAAAATAAATGGCACAGGAGGTACAGTACTGACTATTAATTGTATTAATTATTTGTAGTGCATTAGCACTTAGGAACTAAGTAATAGATCATGACTTCACTGTGCTAGGCACTGTACAAACATATAACAAAACCATTGTCTCTACCCCAAAGAGCTCTTTAATATTAGTTTTAATTAAAATTCTCAGATTTTGTAACTAAATGAATTTATCACAGAAATTTCAGATTGGACTGGAAATTTCAGTCTACTGACAGAAGCTGGGAACCATGCTGCAGATCTTAGATCTGGCTTGCTGTGGTATCACACAGGCCTTTGGTACAGGTTATGCCTTCTAAGATCTGCAACTACAGGAGACAGCCCTCTGCCTACCTGAGTCAAATCTGACGGACTTAGAAACAATCAACTGAACAAAAAGTGTTTAAATCAGCCTTGTAAAATTCAACTTGTCCATTTTCCCTAAAAGACTAACATTTTTTGGTTGTTGTTTTGACAGATGGGTAAAATATTAAGGATGAAATCTTGGCTCCATTGATGTTAAGGGGGGCTATGCAGTTGATTCAGTGGAGCCAGGATTTTACTCTAAGCTTTTCATTCTCCACAGTCGTCATGGTAAAGGATAGACATGTGCTGCAGCTGGTATATTTTCATTACACTGTTAAATGATATGGGATTAGGGTTTTTTGCCATGTGTTGAGCTTTTCTAGAAAACAATGTTTAGAAAAGACTTCAATCTTAGAAGTATTGCTTTATCATATTTAAAACAATGTCAGAATGGCGCTGAGGTAAATATGCTTGTTTTGCATGAAACTGTGATTGATTTTTCTGGTCTATATCACTGTCTATTAGCCTAAAATGATGGTTTCTTTCAGAACATATGATAATTGTGAAGTGTCTCCAGGACCCCATTTGAACATGATAGTAGGAGCTAATGGAACAGGAAAATCAAGCATTGTTTGTGCCATTTGTCTGGGATTGGCAGGAAAACCTTCTTTCATAGGGCGTGCAGACAAGGTGAGTGCAAATTTTTGAGATCTAGACATTTAACTTAATAATTTAGGGCCCAGTCCAGCAGGAATAGCCGTAATCCTGGTGCTTTGTAAACTCCAGGTGGATAATAATACCTCAGCAGGTCAATCTGCTGCAGAAACAAAACCTCTCTGAATTGTCCAGCTCTGCTGTAGCTCTACAAAGAGCTCTGCAGCTGTAATGTTGGTCTTCTGCTTATTAACCTGACTGAGCTTTGGTGTTCGGTCTGGAAGCACTTGATTCATGTTGGGACCTCTTTAAATTTTCCAGCTAACACAACCTACTTAGAGAAATTGAAGCATGTAGGAATAGTGTTAATTCCTACATTTTCAGTGTTTCACTTTACTACTTTAATCACTTTTAAGTCTTTTTTTCATCAGAGCTTCCAAAATGCATGGAATCTGTGAAAGTCTGAGGTACTTATCAGTTGATAATTGATATCAAATGGCTTTGTGTTAGCAAATTAGATGGTTTGGGGGTACATAATGCTTTTGGGTAAGAGCCATATAGAGTGTTGAAATGTGTTATTGACAGCATTATTGACAATATGAACACTCTTCGTCCAGAATAAGAGTGCCTTGTACCTGTTTATCTTAATGCATTTTAGATACATGTTCAACTAAGCAGGAACAAATAACTCTTATTCCGGAGTAAGAATGTCAACATTTGGGGTTAATTGGGAACAACTCCATGTGTAGAGAATCCCTAAATATATTTCTTTGGGTGGGCTCAGCACATCCTGTTCATATGTTGCAGTGACATTGCAGCCCTGATAGTAAAATGCTCCAACGAGCACTGCTACAAGAAGGTTCCACCATCAGAGCTGCACTGTCAGCATATTCCATGAATATGAATATGTAGAGTCCATCTTTAAGAACTTTGGTTAGAGGTGAATAAAATGTCATTTTTTTCTTTAATAATACACTTCTCCTTTATAAAGTGTAGTGTATTTATGGTATATTGAAAGTGGACCTTTTGAATAGGCAGTAGGATTTTCTAATCTATTTATTTGTTGGTTTGACCTTTTTATATGTGTGTTTGAAAATTAAGAGGGTATATTTAAAGTTGGTTTAGTGATAATGGATGGATTATATAGCTGTCAGGAATTGGCTGAATCCCTTTAACTGTTCCAGACTTTTTAATGACTTTTTCCTCCCCATGCCCCAGGGGTTCAATTTTTTGTAAAAATAGATGGGCTTGGAGCCAAATTAGTGTACTCATCTCTTAATCACATTCATTTGTATTTTCTAGCAGTAGGCAATATGACTGTCTGAAATTCCTTCTTCTGTGTAACTTGATTCAAGGGCCAGTCTAATATAGGGCATCAGTCTTGGAGCAGATCATGAAGTACAAAAAACTGTTGTAGAGCTCTTTAGACAAAAAAGAGCCATATTCTCTCTTTCCCCTGTAGAAGAAACTGAAGCTTTAGAGAGGGAGGGAGGCAGAAGTTTTGTATACAATTCTAATTTCCTCGTAACAGGATTTCTCTAGTTATTGCCCAGGCATAATCTTTATTGTAACTACATATGAGGGAATTGTATGCATGGCAGCATTGTAAATTGGTACTAGTTATTGGCATACCTATTCCAAATCAGTCATTAAATCTAAATTGTCTTTTAAGTCTGATTTTTAAATATATTTTTAATAGATACCTTTTGTATTTAATATTTTAAAATACTGGTTCCTGTAACTTTTGCTCTGCAGGTTGGTCTGTATGTAAAGCGAGGGTGCTCAAAAGGCTGGGTTGAAATTGAACTGTAAGTACTAAAACCATTTTTGCTGACTTTATCTTGTGTTTTTGTTTTAATAAACAGGTTTGTAAAAAGTGTTATAGACAGCCTCTATTGAGGCACTGGTGATTTGTGGTGTGTAAAGAGTACTTTATTGAAGCACAAGCTTAGTGTAATAAATTTTAAAGTGTCAGATAACTGGTTTGTAAGAAATGATCCATTAGCTAGCTAACAATTTGTCATTTTCTGCTGCAGCTTGCCTAATCTTTAAGGGAGGTTCCCGGCATGCAGAAAAGGAAAGAAAAGTCGTATATAGAAAGCAAGTGCCTTGACTTAATCATGTTAGATTTTGGTGTATTTAATGTTGTGATGCAAATACTGTTTTATGTAAACACTTATAACCATTAATATAACATAATTATATCCAAATTGTTCTATATTTAATAAAAATAACATTAAAACTCTTCAGGAACCTTTCTCCAACCTTACATTGCAACATATCTTTGCATAGTACTTGTTGGGTCCTTGCCCCAAAGAACTTAGACTGCATCAAACAAACAGAAAAGACAACAGACAGAAGAATAGGGAGGGAGGAGAAGCAAAGTAAAGTAATAAAAGGTAGCATAACATTTCCTGTAGGCTAAAAGGGACCAAACAGTTGGCCTCAAACCTGGATGGGGCGGTTGAACAAAGACTGACCCATTCCGAAGAGACTTCTTTGAAACCAAGCACAGGAGGTGATATTGGAAGCTGATAAACTAGTAAAAATATTGATTGGGTAGGAAAGAGATGCCAAGGTGACAGCTGATTACCTGGGGGCGGGGAGGGAGGGGGGAACTGAAGGAGGTTATCCTAGATCTTGAGGAAACAGTGAACCTTGGTAGAGAAGTTGGTTCTAGGACAAGGAATAACTGACCTGCCAACAGCTGCATGGCTTGGTGATGAGTGGGAATCTGGTTGCAGAATTGGAGAAAGAAAGAAGAAATATGGAATGATTGCTTCCTCAGCTCAAGATGAGGTTCTGTTGCTCTCCTTTTTAAATCAAAGGAGAGAAACTGTAATGGGGGAAAATCATGGCTAATGAAAGGGAATCTGTTTTTTTTTCTCCTGAGCATGGAAACAAAGTACAACCATCATCCTAATAACAAGATTCTATGAGTAATTAAGGAAGAAAAGGAAGTAAAAAAGGAAGATAGCAAGGACTGCATTACCAGAAAGGAGGTGTGGGGTGGTGTAGGTGTGTGTTTTGTTTGTTAAAGATGGTGCAACAGTCTTTCACCTGGACAATACAATACCAGACAACATCTTAGATGAATGGACAATAATAGGAAAAGGTGGGACTTAAAAAAATCTACTTCACCCCAGTAGATCTTTTGAGATTTTCTTCTTTGTATGTCTTAGTTTCCTCTTGTGGTGTGTTTGAGGATTTACATGTTGTAACATACAGTTTAAAGACAAGATATTGTGGTTTTATAGCAGAGATGGGCATTATGTATTCTTGTGGAATGGAGCTAGCCAACCTTGTTCTAAGGATCAACCCCTTTAAGAACAGGCAGTATAGTATAAGTGGAACTGGAAGTTAATTATGTATGTTAATTTGCTCATAACATGGCGAAAATGCAAGGGGTGTATGGAACTTAGTGAAGAGGGTCAGAGACCTACTTGCGTGTGCACCAGGCTCAAGAAGGCAAGGTGGAGTTAGGCTATTTGCCCAGAAACTCTAGAGCCTCGACATCTAACTCTGGCCATTCAGCATATGCAATAAAGATCTCTTTCCTACAATTCTGCCTGCCATGTTCCTTATTGGTAACAAAATATGTAGTTCAGTCAAGTGATAGTCAAGTAAGCAGGAAGACTGTGAGTAGCCAATCTCTCACTGGTAAGCTACTATGGAGCAACCTCTATCATCTTAATACTTCTTTCCGTCTCCTTCTGGGGAAATGCAGATCCCACAATTCCAAGTTTTAGAACAGAACTGGCTTTTCCTGGAACAAAACTTCCCTTAAAGGAGTCAGACTACCCTGTTACACAAGCAAAGGAATGAGTGGTGGACACTTAGTACAGCATAGCTTAGGGACACTCTCTTCTTAAAACCCGACAGGTGAGAAGAAATGAGTGCAGTCACCAATGCAGGTGTAAACAGAAGTCTGTCCAAACACACGTCAGAGAATGAGAATTTTGCTGTCATGCAGAGAATACTGTCTCAGAGAGAGGCCTATCACAATGTGGGTGGTACAGGAAGAGTGAATTAGCAAAATCCAGGAGGCTATTCAAGGAATACATAGACAAGGGGAAGAGAAAGAAACTGAACATGATAGATCCCCAGCTTCTGATGATACAAAATATTGTAAATAGAGGCAGAAAGTGATAAGAAAAGAACAAGGAATAATAGCACCATATCAAAACTAATCAAGGTAGATCTTAGTACGAGAAGGTAAAGAAAGGCAGAGGAAAGTGGCATGATCGGGACATGCGTATATACAGTGGAAGTGGACTCGAGACACTTGTGGTTAGTCACAAAGTAGACTGCAAACCCTGTGCATTACTGATGGGATAAGTTAATCTTCGTGGAAGAATAAACCTCACTTAGTTTATTCTCAGCATAGTTATGTCTATTTGAGCAAGGTACGTAGATGCTATATGTGATAAAAATAGCCTGTCAAATGGCTTAAATGTAATAAAATCTCAGGGACAGATAGTACCGCCCTTCCTAAAGCAAGTTTTTTTACAGAGACTTCTTTTACTGAGAAATCTCACATTACAAAAATTTGTGCTGAAAATGACAAGTGTAGGGTCTCAGTAACATCCTTACTGGGGGAACAATTCAATCAAATGCAAAATTTGATACAAAGAGCCCTTGTATGATATTTGAAACCAACTCTGCCATCTGATACATTGAACTTTCACAAGTTAAAAACGCTGAAGAGCTTTGAGTATGCTATACTCCTTCATCAGGGTTTGAAATCATTGGGAATTGTGCTCCAAAGTTACTTTTCATGCTTTTGAAAATACCACCCTAAATATGGTGCCTAAACATTTAGGAGTGTAACTTTAACATCCTGTTTTTGAAAAACTTGGCCAATATGTATTTATTTTTAATCACTTAACAATGAAACTATACTTATACATTTTGTTTTGGAAGTAAGATTTTGTCACTAAGAAATAATTTGTAATAAAAATGTTAACTTCTGCTGCAAACACTTGTCTACATGCTTAACTTGAAGTCATACAATATCTGAAAGCTTGTGTCTTCTTTAAGGTGAGGTATGGCATTTCTGTTACCATAGAAATGGGGTAAACAGTGACACCATCAACATGTTAAAATGACCCCTGCGAAATATTTGCATTCTTTTCTGTTAGTTTAATGACTCTGTATTTCAGGACATAAAATTGGATTTCTTTGACCTCACAGCCTTACAATAACCATCTAAATGGTAAAACAAAATCTAATAATACATTTGTATAGCATGCTCCAGGCCTCAGATGCTAGAGTCAAGCCACATAGAGCATGGCTGAATTGCTTGCCAGCAAGCATTTGATCTGCAGTGCAAGCTACATGTATATCAGAATCAACAAGGTCTAGCAATCCTGAGTCTCCTCAAAATTTCCCAGTACATGCAATAAAGCAGCACAGGGTGTGAAAACCACCCAAGTGAATCACATTGGTACCAAGTTCATTTGGGAAGGTCCATTTCACTTGCTGAGCAACAACATAGATGGTCTGAATCCCTGATCTGAACAGCATGCTGTTGTCCTAGAGCTGCTGACATTTCTTTACATTTCAGTATTTTAGTATAGACTGTGGCCATGGCAGCTGGTTTGGCATCCACAGTAGTAGGTTAAGTCAACCAAATCAATCATATCTGCTGCTTGCCTATAAATGTGGCATATTTTGCTCTTTGGAGCTAGAGTTAGTGCATATGCACCTGCCATGTGCATATGCACTAACTCTTTGGTGCAAGCTTGTGGTTGAAACCAGTCCAAAATACAATCACTTGAATGTGAACAGTATCACCCATTGTTATATGGGGTGGTGTTGTAGCCATGTTGGTCCCAGGATATTAGAGAGACAAGGTGAGTGAGGTAGTATCTTTTATTGGACCAACTTCTGTTGATGAGAGAGACAAACTTTTGAGCTTATACAGAGCTCTTCTTCAGGCCTGGGAAACTAACTCCAAGAGTCACTGCTAAATGCAAGATTTGAACAGATTGTTAAACATAAGTAGTTAACGCATATTTCAAGGGACCATTAGTTAGTTGATTTAGTTTCCCAGACCTGAAGAAGAGCTCTGTGTAAGCTCGAAAGTTTGTCTCTCTCACCAACAGAAGTTGCTTCAATAAAAGATATTACCTCACCCACCTTGTCTCTCTAACAATATCATTTGTCATTTGGTATTGGTAGGACATCACAAGGTAGTAGTCTTAAAAGACCACAGGAGAGATCTCAGCCAGTGTTCATTTGTAGGTAATGAGTTTTTCTCAAATACTTTTTCATGCATAGTCTGTTCTGGAGGTGTTCTAGGTTTTTCAAATGCTTCAGATTGCATAAGAAATTCTGATTGCCTGGAGAAAGTAAGTGTCTTTTCTTTCCTATGGTTCAATGGTAGTCCAGCATCACAAGAAATATCTGCAGACTGTTCTTGAAATACCACTCTAGCCATTGAGTAGAAGGCCTTCTTTCCATCAGTGGTCTCTACATTTTTGTCTATGGGTATATCTACACTGCGATAAAACACTTGCAGCTGGCCTGGGTCAGCTGACTTGGGCTTGTGGTGCTTGGGCTCGGGTTGGAGGACTATACTGCAACTTTATGGATGCTTGGGCTGGAGCCTGGGCTCTGAGACCCTCCCCTGTCATAGGGTCTACACTGCAATTTTATAACACTGCAGCCTGAGTCCTGTGAGCCCAAATCAACTGACCTGGGCCAGCCAAGGGTGTTTTTTTGCAGTGTAGACATACCCTATATCAGGGGTGGCCAACCTGAGCCTGAGAAGGAGCCAGAATTTACCAATGTACATTGCCAAAGAGCCACAGTAATACGTCAGCAGTCCCCCAGCAGCTCCCACTACCCAGCAGCCTTGCCAGCGCCTCCCCCTTCCTCCCCGCACCTCCCGATCAGCTGTTTTGTGGCATGCAGGAGGCTCGTGGGGAGGGAGGGAGGAAGAGCAAGGGCAGTTGAGCAGTGAGCACACCCCGGCACATTGGAAAGTTGGCACGTGTAGCTCCAGCCTAGGAGTCGGTGCCTATAGAAGGACCCACATATTAACTTCTGAAGAGCCGCATGTGACTCCGGAGCCACAGGTTGGCCACTCCTGCCCTATATTATCATCTCCTTAATGGATGAGAATTACAGCGGCATCAAGTGGTACAACTCCATTTGGAATAAACACACCTCCTGGAGTTTTTCTCCTTCCGTTTTTGGAGCACTAGTGATGGACCACCTCAGCTCATCATGGATTCTGCATCAATTATGAAGCTGTAGTATGTCAATTAATTGGACGACCCAAATTCATGGTGTGATAATTGTGGAACTGTTAAATATATGCACTCTGCAATTGAGAAGCACCTTTGAATATCTTCTGAAGGATGATATTCATTGCTGGCTGAATTAAATACCTCTTTATCAACCAAAGGACAAACTCCTGTACCAAGTGGGGCACAAAAGTAGCTGACCTCGATAAATGACAATCATCTGGCTTTGGATAATATTCTGAGGCTTTCATTTCGGCTATTTCAGACCAAAGGATTGAAGCAGCATTATGCAAAACCACTTGTACGTTTGAAAGCAGTTCATCAGGCTCACTCACCAAAAGAACATCACCAAAATCTTTGGATGACTTGAGTACCTGCTTCAGATTACTAGCAGGTTGAATAGTATCAGCTAATGTTACTGTTCTCCACAGAGCAATGGTAGACTTGCCATGTCCATGCTGTGCATGGAATGAAATTGCAGAACCATAGTGTTTTTCTAATTTTGTCTGTAATGTGCTACTGGAATAGCTTGCAGTTTCTACATCTGATGAAAGCAGACCGTAATATCTTTTTAGCAGCTTGGACAAGAGAAGAGCCTTCTGGCACATAAGATCATTGTCTATCTCTTCAACTGCATCCTTAGCAATTAAGTCTTCCACAGATATTCTACAGAACATGTCATCTTCTCCTCTTTGAAATGCTGCCTCCATTAGATTTGTTGCTCTCGTCTTTCTTGCGTGGTTTTTCTCAAGCAAACAATGCAACAGGACCAATCGCTGCAGGATGTGCTTGCTGTGGTGGCAATAGAAGCAGGTGAATGTGATGGTCTCTGATCAGATTCAGTCTGTTTTTCTTTCCTTGGTTCAGTACAACTCTGACATGCCAAATTCAACTTGCTTGCATATTTCTGAAAACAGCTCCTATGACAGAGCATTGGTGGCACATCATCTTTGATGGAAGCTTAAAGGGGCTTGTACTTCCATGTCTTCATATACTGTAACTTTCCTATAGAGATAAAATTCCCAAAGTATATTGTTAACATTGCCACCATTTTTCATTTTGTACAAGTATACAGAATTAGTTCTAAATATTAGTATCAAAATTACCATTTTTGTTTAGTGAGCACTTTGACTGAAGCCTTGTATGAAGCTGTGTATTGTCATCTAACAGTAATACTGACCTGTGTATAAGTGTCACTGAATTAAAAAGCTAGTTTATAGAATATTTCAAAGGCTAGTGGTACATGCAAAGGCAATTACAAATTAAAATCTTCCATTGGGCAGACTAGATGCTACATTGTATGTAGTAAAACTTACAATAGAGAAGCATTACATTAGGAATTCATGTATGTTTATATGTGCCCACTATCTGGTACAAACTATGGGCATGCAATCGTCAGCGTGAAATTGATATGGTCAGCAAATTTTAATTGAAAGTATAGAAAATATTGTTATTATTTGTGATATGTATTTTGACAATTAAGAATATGCAATGTGAAAACATTTCATGTTATACTGCAGAATGTTGATTTTTGCCATATCTAAACAGCTTCATTTGGGAAAAAAAATACTTGCCCATGCAAAACCAATAAAAATCTCTGTACACTTTCGTTTGGTACCTTTGATCAGTAAATACCACATCAAGGTGTTGAAATTAACTTAAACCAAAACTGTTGTCATAGTCATGTGGCAGTGTTTCTGGAACTGTGCAAAAAAAAAATTTGACACTTTTTTCCCCTCATTCTGGGAACAACTGTTTCATCTCACCTGTAGACCTACAGCACTACTTGGCAGCTCCACATTATACCTCATCTAAACATATGTAAAATAAGCTTCCAAATGATATAGGTGTGTGTAGGGTGGGTGCATTTAACTCAAAAAAAAAAAAAAAAAAAAAAAAAAAAAAAGAAAAATTCCTTATTTATAGAATTGATACTTACCATTTAGAGTAAAATGCTATTTTATGAATGGGGAGAGAAAGGGACAGGCTAATGGCATACCACAATTAGAGCACAAAGTGAAATATCAGAGAAAGGATGAATAGGATCACTGGAGTCCAGAATAGTATCTTATGTAGATGATATCCAGTTTACTCTGTGAAAGTCATACATTTCTGTAATGTTCTTGATTTAACAAAAGTGTAGGAAAAATCAAAGATGGTGGAACTCCACCTTTCACATCTGTCTGTGGCTAGGAGTTTCTGATCAGTTGGAATTCCTTCATTTTTCTCCATGCTGTATCTCCCCTTGTAGGCTGCAAGGGAGAAGAAATTATCTTCTTTCACCCAGAGCTTCCTGGCTGTTGCGAGGGCATAGTGCGGGGAGTGCAGACTAGCTCTTCAGTTTCTTTGAGTCCTCTCGTCCACCCTACCCTTATCCCAAATAGCTATTGTGCTTGCTCTTAGTGCTCCCAAGTAGCAGAGTAAAAGTGATTCTTGACAATTTCATTACTCTCCTCCAGGGATCTTAATAGTAATTTCTGAACCATTAACAAATTTGGTCATTCTGTTCAGCAAGGTTGTAAGCAGCAGCAGAATACTAATGCTGTTTGGGGACTTGTGAAGATAACTTTCTGAAGGTTAACTAGGGCAATGATCAGCTTCAATGGCTAGATCTTCAAAATAACTTAAATTCTGCAGAAATGGGTTACTTAGACCACCTTTGTGGCCAAGGATAACCTTTTACTTAATGGAGGGGAGAGGATTTTCAAAACACGTAATGAAGGGGTGATCTTGGACACACATTGACTATACTGCCAAAGTCAAAGGATGCCCACAAGCCTTAAAGAGATCCCCCTCATGCTTTTCCAGGCTCAAATTTTCAAAACTTGTTTAGTTCCCATTTAGCACCCGAATGAAGTGGCTGACAGAGTTCTCAAATGCTCACCACCCATGGAGGAACTTTTCTGAAAATTTGACAACACCCAGGACTAAGCCTGTTAGGAAACGTGGCCAATTCATTTAGATGCCTAAATGGGAGCCACACCCTTTTGAAATCCTGATCCCAGTTGTGGGTGCTGAGCACATCTAAAAATCTAGCCCTAAATCCTTTATGAATTTTCCACTCTCTCATAGAAAAGATCAACCTAATAAAGATACTACCTGTGTTACAAATTAACAGCATATAACCTTTTGTGAATCTCAGCATAGTATTTAAAAATGCTGTTTTGATAAGAAGTGGGACAGAGGACAGATCTTGCATGAGCCCTGTCAATACAGTGATCAAGATAAGATGGGATTTGGCTCCCAAATATAAAGCTATATCATTGGGCATTCAGTCTTGTGAAAAGGGCCAAAGTGAGACAGTCTGGGGCAGTTGGTGCTGCAATGGGTCTCCAGGTCACACTGTTCTCTGGGAAGTAGTAAGGCAGGTCAAAAGAGATAAATTAAGTAACCCAATCATATCTCACTTGAAGTATGGAGAGGGTCTAATGGTCTATGGAGACCATTAGCTGTGTTAGCTGCAGAAGTCCAAATCTAATTCAATAGTTTGTTTAATTAATAGGGAAGTTTTCAGATGAAAGATTAGAATGAGGAAGTGACCAAATATGGGACTACTTACTGATGGGACACCTAATGCCCTTTAGAACTTGAAATGTATACCTCTCTGTGCCAGCTTGGGTGAATTTGACTCTAGAATCATAACTAATATCAAGATCATCATGTATATAGTGGTGAAGCATTCTTGACTGTGACTGTAATGGAATATCATTAATGACATGGTAGACATTTATAAGGAAGGCATAGGCTTCACGAAAAAGGTATTCACATCCTTATCCCACTCACATCTTAGTGCTGCTTTCCATGCAGCCCCTCATGCTTGGAACCCCACCTTTTCTTTCAAGCTCTGCTCCTTTAAGTCCCTGCTTAAAATAAACTTCTTCCAAAAGGCCTTATAAACCTAATTCTCTCCTTTTAAAGAAGTGTTAACTGAATAGACACTAGAAAAATAAACTAAACCAAATTAATGGCAATTTCAAGATCGAATGCTGACTTCACTGCTTATTTGCTTGCTGATACATCTCATCCCCCAGGTTTTGCTAATTAGATGGTAAGCATTTCAGTACAGGGATCTTGTTTGCATATTTATTTGTGAGGTATCTGGTATACTGTACTTTTAGTGTTTTAAACAGAAAATAAAAAAGTAATACTTGTTAGTTTAGTACTATAAGATTATTGTTTTCCTCAGGAATGAGTACAATATAAATGGAATATACATACATATCTAAATCTGTACTATGCAGTAACAGAGACATTTCAGATGTTTTAAACTATAGCTGTGTGTGTTTTTTAAAAATCTATTTACTACAGTTACTTTAGAACTTGTTAAATATTGCTACTGTTCACGCATGTTTTTGAAACAATTATACTGATACATTCACATGAGTAGTATACTTACATGAATAATCTCATTGGCTTCAGTTGAGTGAAGATTTTTCAGGAACTAATGGGTCTAGTCATGTGAGCAAGGAGTATTTTTGTGAGTAATGGCTTGTAGGATTAACTCGTACCATTAGATAATATGCAGCAGTTCCTATTACATTCCTGAATTTGAATATCTCTAGTATCCAGTAATTTTGTATTAACATTTGAAACCTATTATTCACTTGCTAGTGATAGAGTCATTACCATCAGAAATTTTGGAGCTTTTTTACTTAAAGCAACAAGATGTGTTACCAGTGCAGTCTGTGGGCTGGTCTACACTGGGGTGGGGGTGGGGGGTCGATGTACGATACGCAACTTCAGCTACGGGAATAGCGTAGCTGAAGTCGACGTATCTTATTTTGACTTACCTCGGGTCCTCACGGCGTGGGATCGACGGCTGCGACTCCCCCGTCAACTCCACTACCGCCGCTCGCCCTGGTGGAGTTCCGGAGTCGATGGGAGCGCGTTTGGGGATTGATATATCGTGTCTAGATGAGACGCAATATATCGATCCCCGATAGATCGATTACTACCCGCCGATTCGGCGGGTACTCTGGACGTACCCTTCATGTATATTTCCAAAGTTGCTAAAAGTGTAAACACTTAACATCTCTTTTTTCTATTAATCAGGTTTAAGACTCCTAAAAATCTCATTATCAAACGTGAGATTCATGTAGCAAACAATGCATCAGTGTGGTTTGTCAATAAAAAGCCTTCAACCCTGAAAATAGTAGAGGAGCAGATTGCAGCCTTAAATATCCAAGTGGGCAATCTGTGCCAGTTTCTTCCTCAGGTAGGAGAGACAATAACAGATACAATTTGAGTATTGCTTTTTTGGGGGGGGGGGGGGGGGGGGAGGGAGAAGGGGATTGTGACTTTTTAGTAGAGGGACTAGAGGTAGCTCTTTGGAAGGCCAAAAAGGGTAAAAACAAAAACAAAAACAAAAAAACAACCACCACCCAATTTTAACCATTGAATCATGAATTATTTTTAATATTTTTGTGTGTGTGCGGGTGTGTATGGCATGCATAATGTTTTAAGGCTCACTAATTTTGTCAAATTAGGTAATCTTCCATTATAAGGGAGCATGTGTTGGAGATGGCATGGTCCAATGGATAGGGATCAAGTTTAGGAGGCTGGAGGCCTGCACTAGGCTTGTTATGTGATCTTGGGCAAATTACTTTGCCCCCCTGTATCTCATTGAATTGGGGGTCATGATATTTGCCCTAGTTTGGAAAGTGCCTTGAGTCTATGGATGAAAAATAATCTAAAGTATTAAGTATCTTTAAATATATGGTACATTCTCAGAACAAAGCCAAGAGGAACCTGGGTATGTTTGGGAAAAGAAAAGTAGCAGAGAGCTCCATCATGTAGATAGTTGGCCTCCTAGCGTGTCTGAACTTGAGAACAGACAAATTTAATTAGACGCTCTCTAGACTAGGGGTAAAAAGTGTCATTTTAAAACATGCTGGCTGACGTATTTTAATCAGGTGGTGTTTAAACTATGTTTACTAATGCAGTAGCTAATATTTTTTTTAAATCAGTTTTTCAGTGTAGGAAAATGACCTTAGAACAAATTCTGGGAATGTGGCAGAGTGAAATTTTGAGCACTTAGGTTTTCCAGGGTGTTTTTGTTTTTGTTTGGAAAAGTGTTCAAAGTGATTCCCAGAAAGCCATGGACAAAATTTGATAATTAGATTTTTCAGCCAGGAGAACTATGAATAGATCATATGCTAACTATAACGGAGTTACAGGGCTGGCTGTAATACATAACTGAGGTGCACATTTAATAATAATTTATTGACTAACTTCCAAAGCTGGCTGACATGTAACTCTATGTTGTACATGCATATTAGCTTGAGATAGGCCAATATATTGCAATAAAATATTACTTTTTTGCAATATTATAACAGACCTGCGACGACATTGGTTTTTGGTTTCCGCTTTGCAGGACAAAGTTGGGGAATTTGCAAAACTGTCCAAGACTGAGCTTCTTGAAGCTACAGAGAAATCAGTTGGCCCACCAGAAATGTACCAATTCCACTGTGAACTAAAAAACTTCAGAGAGAGAGAGAGAGAACTTGAGGTAAGTACCTACATAGTAGAGGGACAGTGGTAGGAGGGATTTTCATAGACTTTCCAGTTTTTTTGTTTTTAACTATGATCAATAATAAGTAGATGTCAGGTAGTTTTGTACAATGTGATGCTTTTACAGGAGTAATTGTTTCTGACTTTATGCTCACTTGTACAATGACATAATAAGGAAGTATTCCTATTTAAAAGTTGGGCTTCTGGCCAGGGAAGATAGTGTCAATGTAGAGTTAACTGGCCAAGCTTGCAAAGGCCTTAAACTCAATTCAGTGGCATTTGTCTTCTGTATGTAATACAATTAATGTTTGAACGCCACATCCAATCACGTCCAAAATTTCCGGGAATGTTCTAGGCATAAATGTCCAGAACATTATTGATTTGGGGGAAATCTGAAAACTCAAAGGGAAAAAATGGGTGCACATGAAGCCTCTGCCATCTCATTAGTACAGCCACAGCTTCAATCACTTATGCCATTGTCTGTAGATCAAACAACTAATTAATTACACCCATTAATGCTTAACAATTAACAGTACCCTATCTCATCTCTGCCTGTCCTCTGAATAAAGTTTAGTATGTTGACATAATTTATTTTCCAGTTATAAAGACTAATAATGGTTAGGGAAGTGGGGCTGAATGGGGGCATGCACACAGCTCCTAACTTACAGGGTAGAATATTATATGACAAACAGTGACATTGACTAGGTACTATGGCAGGGGTCGGCAACGTTTGGCACGCGGCTCGCCAGGGTAAGCACCCTGGCGGGCTGGGCCAGTTTATTTACTTGCTGACGCGGCAGGTTCAGCCGATCGCGGCCCCCACTGGCCGAGGTTTGCCGTCCCGGGCCAATGAGGGCGGCGGGAAGCCGCAGCCAGCACATCTCTCGCCCGCGCCGCTTCTCGCCGCCCCCATTGGCTCGGGACGGCGAACCGTGGCGCGTGGGGGCCACGATCGGCCGAACCTGCCGCGTCAGCAGGTAAATAAACTGGCCCGGCCCGCCAGGGTGCTTACCCTGGCAAGCCGCATGCCAAACGTTGCCGACCCCTGTACTATGGAGATACCAAGCTAATAATTAAATGTCACTTTGTTTGCCATATAATATCTTTATAGTCTCTGTGATAACCTGTTAATCTAACTAAGCAAGATAGATAAAGGAATTATAAAGAGGTGCAAAACTAATAGTTATAAAATATCTCTTCTAATTAGTAGTGAAAGTAGAGATATTTTGTTCAGTTAAGAATTAATTCAAGAAAGAACAAAATGTATAATGCAGTAATGAAAAATAGTTTCCCCCCTCTCCTGTTGACCAGTAGAGAATAATTTGTTTGATCAGAAAATGTTTGTTTTTTAAAGATTAGGTTGTGTTTGAATTACTCTTGTTACCTGTTGTTATTTGCATTGTTGTAGCCATGCTGATCCCGGGATATTAGAGAAACAAGGCGGGCGAGGTAATATCTTCTATTGGACCAGGTTCTGGTGGTGAAAGAGACACGCTTTTGAGTTTGTAGTCTCGAAAGCGTGTCTCTTTCACCAATAGAACTTGGTCCAATAAAAGATACTGGCTCACCCACCTTGCATCTCATTACCTATATCAAACTTGAGTTTCCATGACACCATTATGTGGGAAAAGTTGTCCTGCATCTTCCAGTACTGATGGCTATAACTAGTGGTTTGACTTTTTTTGAAAAATGAAATTCAGTTGCAATTGAAACACAAAAAGCTACTGTTCTAAAACTTCTGTCTAATTCTTAATTTCTTCTCGTTGACATACTTTTCATAATTTCTGCATACCCCTTTGTATTTAGTTATTTTAGTACAGCAAAATAAATAGTGTAAAATATATTTTCTGACAGAATTCATTGCAAGAGAAAACTAATTTCTTGGAGAAAATGAAGCAAAGAAATGAACGGTATAAACAAGATGTGGAGAGATACTATGAACGCAAGCGTCATCTAGATTTAATAGAGATGCTTGAGAGAAAAAGACCGTGGGTGGTAAGTTTTTTCCAATTTTTCTGAAAAACTATTATAAACCCACCATCTTTTTAAAAAGAGAGAGTTACTATGCAGTGAAATAATTTTTTTCCAACCCAGAATAGCCCAAGCACTACCAACATTACAGAATGTATATAATTGTCCTGAAACATTGTGTTCTACCCCTGGCCTCACTTAGCTTTTGCCTAGTTGCACCTATTGCTTCCAGCAATGGCTTGTACTTCATGCTTTAAAAAGAAGGCAGAGTGACTCCGTCCGCTAGACCAATCGTTCAGAACTGTATTATGGGTTGGTGGTATTTCCAAGCAGCTGATCACCTTGTGCCCTACAGCATAATGAATGATGGGTCTTTTTGTTGCTTCAGAAGTAAGCCTTGCAGTGAGTTTCACAAAATGTTTTGTCATACAAGCGCCTAGAGCTGGAGATAAGTGCTTTAAAGAAATCAAAATAAATAAGAGACTTGCTGGGTTAAAGGTAAATCATTTTGGCTTGCTTTAATAACCATCTTCTTGTGTCCACAAGAGTCTGAATTATTTTGAATTACAAAATGTGATATTTCAAAACTGACTCAGAATTGGAGAATCAAAGCCATCAATTAAGCTGGGGTTGTTTAGTATTTTGAGGCATTATGTCATTATTATATTTACTCTGCTTTCATGCCATTGATTAAAGTTTCCTTTATGGGCTTAAATTAATGAAGTATATGTGGCAAATGTTTGGATCCCATTCACACTGACTGAAATTCACAGAGGGTGCAGAAAGCCTGGCCCTCTACGGTAGGTTAGCCATGTAGTGGTGCTGCATGAGGGGAATTGCAGGTGTAGCAACCACAGAGAAGCCCCCTGTACATTAAGGAAGAAGCCTCCATGCCAGCCATTGATGAGTAGACTTGAGGAAGGGCAACAGGATTCATAGTTATGTGACTCAGGTGCCCCAACCCACAGTACAAATGCTATGAAAGGACAGCTACTGGGGGACATGGGCTATAGCCTTCCAATCTGGCAGTGGAGAATGAACTTTGTCCTTTTCTTTTATGTGGGTGAAGTGAATTTCTCCTGTACTGGTAGGGGATAACTCGGTTAAGGAGTAAAAAGTATCTGTTTAAACAAGACAGCTACAGGCTGTGCACAGTTAATCAGGAAAGAGCCTTGACATCACTGTTATTGGGGCAGTACTTTGAAGGCTAATCAATAGAGACTAAGGGAAAAACTAATTAATGTTTGTCATAACACACATTTCTGAATTGACTTACATTTGGAAACAAATGGTTCTTTGAGTAATGTCTTTGTAGATTCACACAGCTGAGACACACCTGCACACTTAAATTTTCCCGAGAGCTCTGTAGAAAGCATTGACCACATTTTTGCTATCCTGAACATTTGGGTCTGAAAGTGGACAAGAAGCAGTCAGCCTGACCCCTACCTGCTAGAACACTGAACTCACTTGCATAGTGGATTTGAACAGAGAAGACGCGAACCTTTCCAACCACTGAATCCCAGTATAGTAATGGCAATAGGTGTCTCTACCATGGGTTGGAGTGCTCACTTAGTTAAGTCACAATTAAAATTCTGTAACTTGGCAGCTGCCAGGTTACATACCATTGTACTGGGACAAGTGGTTTAGTTGGCTCTCAAGTCTGTTATCAGTCAAGTACAGGATCAAGTAATACAAATATTTAGCAGGCAGTAGCATGAAGATGAACTATATGATCTACCAGGGTGGAGCCAGATCTGCTTTTTGTAATAAAGCTATTCCTTGAGGAGGTAGTGCATTCAAAAATCATGTCCTTAACACTGTTGGCCTGTGAGGCATATAGAGTACATTAGTCTACAATCTCAGCAGAAATTTCACCTTCTAGCACAAATGGTCTTGAAAGTAAAAAGTGCGTTGTTCCTTGTTTCTCAGATGGGAAAATCCCACAAATAGATCTATTGGCAATGAAAGAGGATGCCACACACTGTCTTCGAAAGAGGAAGACATTATTTCCCCTCTCATGCTTTCTTTTCTTTATGCCTTAACTCCAATACCGCTGATCCCGAGAATAACGGAAAATTGGAGAGGATGGAGAAAAAGTGCTTCTGGTATATCCAGTACCAATAAGTCCAATTGGGGGCTAACCTGGAGCTTCCATCTTCTCCAATCCGCTTCACCAATTCCCACTCTTCTTTCACAGAAAATGACAGCATGTTACACCTGGACTAAAATCCTTGCAACTACCTTTTTGGATTTTTAAATCTTAACAGGACAGAATTATTAGTGTGTTTTGGAGGTGTAGCTGATACTGATGCAGATTTGTAGGCACTCTACTAGACAAACGTGCTGCAAAATGTAAGAGATTCCCTGTTCAGGCAGCCCAAAACCAGATTAACCCAACATCTGCTACTATTCTGATGATATTTGATTATCTTTTGACACAAAAAACCCTCTCAAGTATCAGGCTGAACTCGGTTTATTTGACTACTATTTCATTTTATCAAGTTTCTCTATGAAGATACACTGGTGATTTTGTACATAGTCCAAATTATTATCTAAGGTAGTTTAGATACTTACAGGTTGCTGGACTATGTTGGAAGTCAATGACTTTGAAAATGACCTGGCAGTCATTATTCATAACTAACTGAACATGAGTTCTCACTGCAATGCTGTCGGGGGAGGGAGGGGAAAGCTTGGATGTCTTTTAGAAAAGACATGGTTTAGGTAAACCACACATTATTGGGTGCAGTACAGGTATTACTATGACCTTTGTTATGCAGGAGATCAGACTAGATGATCATAATGGCCCCTCCCGGTCTTGAAATCTATGGATCTACTCTGATATCCCTTTATTAACCACCTGTTTGACTTTCCTCCTCTTTCCCTCCCAAAACTACATTAATTACTGGGGAAAGCTTTACTACATAGCCTAGGTGTAAATAGAGCATTTTGCTACTACCTTTAGTGGAAATAAACCCATCAAGTAGTCCTACCGATTCTTTATAGTTTAAAATTACCTACGTAGAGAATATATATAGATACAAAGTGTTATGATCTTGTGAGGGTTATGATTCCCAAAAGTCTTAACGTACATTCCATTGCTTATTTGTAATCTCCACAGTTTCTCTTAGAAACATCCCTATACTTGGCATCTGTAGAGCTGTGACTTGGTCTTTGTTCATACATATACATGTCGTTCTAGATTTATCTTAAGCTCTGACACTCAACTTGGTAGAATAATGTTTGTTTGTTTAGTTAGGTCCTCCTACCCACCTTTACAAGAATCTTTGCTAATCAGATTCACAGAGAATAGATCTCTTAAGCAAATATTTGAAAAAGCAATAGTTATTCACCTATAACTGAATAACTTGGAGGTGCTAGCTTGTGTAGATTAATTGACATGATCAGTCCTCCTTTCCAACTATTTCTGAGCCTTCCTAGTGGACTTTGAAATAGTGAAAGAAACTGAGGGGCAGGGCAGGCCCATGGCTCCTTTATATACCCTTTGGGTCTCAACATTTGATGCTGCATTGTCCATAGGCCAAGGTTTTCTAGATATTTCCAGCAAGGATGTGGCATTGTGAGGTGCATCCCAAGACTTTGAATCTGTCCCTGCAATAATCTTGAACTACAGTAACTGGAGAGCAAACTGTTTATCTGTCAGTGTCACCTGGGGATTAAGTTGCTCTTCTGAGACTGACCATTTTGGAAGGGGTTGACAAAGAATGTTTCAAAGTAACTTGGGCAGCAATACAAAAATGTTCTCTGTTCACAAGTAGAAAAATTAATATCCAGGTGGGAAAAGGCAGCAATACATAAAGCAAAAACAATAGATAATAGTCTGAAATCCTAATATGAGCATTTCTGTTTTTCGCATGCCCCAGAGTTTGGAGTACCTCAGACTCTTGTGCTCTTGAACTCACATTTCAGGGTCCTGTAGATACCAGTAGAGTTTCCAAGTTCATCCTGGTGTTAGGAGTTGCAGTGGAATGATGGGTTGATGATGTCAACTGGTGGGCTGTACCAAAACCAGGACAAACTCCCCAAGTTCAGTATTGTCCAGGACACACACACACACACGTCAGGATATTCACAGAATAATTGGATGTTTACACTCATATTTTTAAAGCAAAATTGTTCAAATGCCATTGCATGCTTTTGATCAGCAGGAAATAGGTGGGTCATTGTATCTCAGGGTCAAGCTGATCCATACCTAGCAAGTTAATTGAACCATTACTGGAACTCCATCACTGTAAAACAGACTTCTTGCATGATTCTTGTTGAATTAAACATGAGCACTGCAGGGGCATAATATGTGTATCCAGCTAAACACAGAAGGTAAAAGGCTTTCATTGTTTTGCTTGAAACTCTTGCAAGGAATATGAAAACGTTCGCCAACAGCATGAGGAGGTGAAACAAAACCGTGACCATGCAAAGGAAGAATTAAAAAAACTACAACAAGCAAAGTCTCCAATGACACAGCAAATCCAAGAAGTTGAAAAGCAGTGGAGGAATTTGGATATAAAAATCAAAGAGAAGGTATGTATTTTGGATTCTCGGTTAAAATATTTAGACGTTCCATGTGTTTAATAAAGCTGAAAATGGAACATGAAGCAATCAGAATATGTTCATTTTTGTATAGTAGAAGTAGCATGTTATTAGAAGAGATTTTAATGAAAGTATTTTTGCCCCTCATTTTCCCTGCTCTGTTCTTTGTGCCTCTCCTCCCAAAAAGGAAATTAAATATGGCTATGTGGAGTTAGCTACTACTTAGTTCACTTTCCATGATCACATTTGGTACACTACTGTAAAAGCACCATTGGAATAGACACAGCCATATGGTTTTCTTATACTAAAAATCTTTAGGCCAACATATACAGACCTAGGTACATAAAGTTAGGGATCTAATTAATTTGGCCTGATTTCTTTTTTTTCTAGACGTGCCAAGCACCTGCAGCGCTTTCATTTACTTAATTTGGGAACTGTGATTGATGAGCACCTCCTGAAAATCAGGCCAATTTAGTTTAGGTTGCTAGCTTTATGCAACCGATTTTGAATATTTTGACCTTACTGATTTCCTGAGCTGCTACTCCATCTACATTTAACCCTATTATAAATACCTATATGATAGAGTTTGTCAGATAGTAACCAGTCCTCCTCCATGATTCATAATATTTATGAATAAAAAAAGTTAATTTAGCTATGTTTTGTGGTGTAATATGTTGTTTGAGAGTTTTTGGATAGCTGCCATGTATTCATACCATTGGAAAATGTTCGTGAATCCTGAAAGATTTCTATGAATATTTTAGCCCGAGTATCAGATGTACTGTATTCATTATTTGCTATTTGTTCTTTTAAAAAATGGTGAGCAGGGTGGATTGACTTAAATCAAAGCAATCTAAATCACCAATTTTAATCACGATTTAAATCAGCAATCAGGAAACCTCGATTTAAATAATCAGTTTTAATCATTTTACATTTGTACTTTTTAGTTATTTTCTTAAAGAAAGATTGATTCTTCTTAGTTGGTAACTATTGAAACATAATGATATGCAACTAAATATTGCCTTTGCACTAAAATTGGTGTTTGTTAACTTCTTCTTCGAGTGATTGCTCATGTGTATTCCACAGTAGGTGTGCGTGCTCGCCATGTGCACCAGTGCCAGAAGTTTTTCCCCTAGCAGTACCCGTAGGGGGAGAGCACCCTCCGCAGCCCCTGGAGTGGCACCTGCCTGGCGCGGTATAAGGGGAGCTGCGCGCTCCCCCCACCCTCAGTTCCTTCTTGCCGCCAGTGAAGGTGCGTCGGAACTGCTCTGCTCCAGCTTCGCTCTAGCTTGTCCCCAAAACTGTTCGTTCGTTTAGTACCTGTAGTTAGTCGGCTGGTTTAGTTAGTCAGTGAGCCTGGGCTGGGGCATGCCCCGAGCCCGGGATTTAAGTCATGTGGTTCTTGTCGGCGTTCTGTGCCAAGGAGCGACCCGCACACAGACTGTTTGCGCTCTTTGGGAGAGACCCACATCAGCGAAAGGTGCAAAATTTGCAAATCGTTTAAGCCCTGGACCAAAAGGGAAAGAGACATTAGGCTCTGAGCCATTCTGATGGAGTTGGCGCTGACCCTGACCCTAGCACGCTGCTCCGAGCCGGTACTGGGCACCATGGTGTCAGTATGCAGTGATCAGCTGGTGCCTTCGACCATTCGGCACCGCTCCCCGTCCACGGGACACGCCAAGAGGACCAAGACTCCCTCCTTGCAACGGCACCGAGGGAAGTCTGGAAAAGAGGCTAGGCCCATGTCGGGCAGTCCTCGATCCCCATCGGGCCCCAGGCCTCCGACTCACTTAGAGCGGAGTAGCCCGGCCTCTTCAGAACAGGCCTCTCTGGATGTCCGGATGCCTTCCACAACCAAAGCCCTCCAAGTGGCCCAGGACGTCATGTCCATGCCGGTGCCCGGAGCCCCACCGATGTCGGCCCCGCGCTCCAGAGGCAAGCCGCCGCTGGGATCTCCGCAGTCGCCCCTGGCTCGGTACCAGTCTCGGTCGAGGGAACCTTCCCGACGCTGATTACCGCCCAGCGTCCGGTTGGGGCAGAGTCCACGTGGATCGCCCCCGACGCCGGCTAGACTGTCGGGCTGAGTTCCGTCCGTCCGGAACTCGCGGCACCGGTCCTCCTCAGAGAGCGGATATCGACGGGACCGCGGCAGATGTCGTCGTCGGTCCTCGTCCCAGAAAAGGTACCGCAGTTGGTCACAGCACGGTCATCGACGCTGTTCCCACTCGGACTCCCACTCCGAGTCTCCGCCGAGACATCGCAGCCCTGGGCGTCGATCGCCAGCGTCTCGCTGTCGTGGATCCGCCTGTTGAGGCCGTTCCCGGAGCAGTTATTACCGTTGGTACTGATCCTCCATGTCGAGATCGCGGTCCCGTGACCGTCGCAGATCCCGGTACTGCCACTCCTCTCGGTTGAGAGACAGCAGCGGATCCTATGCCAGCCAGGTCTCCGCTCGTAGCCGCCCTTCGACGAGCCAAACCGGCCAACCCGGACAGTTGGCCCCGGCGGTGCCACAGCAAGTGCAGTGGCACCAAGCGTCGTGGCCAGCCCAGTGGTACCAGTGGGCACCGTGGCCCCGGTGGGAGCTCACTCGGTGGCTGGAACTTCGGATGCTCCGTCGGCATCCATCTCTAGACCCCCCGACGAAGGAGTCGGTGGGACGCACGTCCTCGGCACCGTGCCCGGAGTCCCACCAGGGGGTGGATCCTCCGGTGCCAGCCGACACCGAGAGCACCGCCCCGGCCTCTTCGCCCCACCCTGAGGAGGCAATTGGGGCCCTGCCCCCCTCCATCCTGCAGGAGGACTTTAGGGCCCAACAAGACCTCTTAAAGAGGGTGGCAGCAAGCCTCCACCTCCAGGCAGAGGAGATGGAAGAGCCTGTGGACTCCTTGTTTAACATGCTGTCCCCGTCGGCACCGGGTAGGGTGGCCTTGCCGCTCCATGAAGGGGTGGCTAAGATTTTGAATGGCCTGCGGCAAACAATGCCCTCGTTGGCCCCTATATCAAAAAAGGCTGAGCGAAAGTATTTCGTACCCGCTAAGGGGCATAAGTACCTATATACCCACCTGGCACCCAACTCCCTGGTGATCGAGTTGGTCAACCACAGGGAACGACAAGGTCAGCTAGCCCCGACCCCAAAGAACAAAGACTCTCGGAGACTGGACTCTTTCGGAAGAAAAATGTATTAGTCTTCGAGCTTCCAGTTACGAGTGGCGAACCATCAGGCTCTCCTGGGCTGGTACAAATCTGTGGGGCTCCCTGCCCAAATTTGAGGACTCCCTCCAGGAGCATGATAAGAAGGAGTTCAGGGCGCTTGTGGAGGAAGGGGCAACGGCAGCTCGAGCTTCCCTACAGGCTGCCTCAGATGCTGCGGCCACGGCCACGCGATCGATGGCCTCAGTGGTGTCCATGAGATGGGCGTCATGGCTCTTACTCTCTGGGCTGTCCAGTGAGGCGCAGTCTTCCATGCAAGACCTCCCGTTTGATGGAAAAGCCCTGTCTGCAGAGGAAATAGATACAAGGCTGCATGGCATGAAGGACTCCCACACGACCCTCCAGACACTGGGCCTATATGTCCCAGCTCCGGCAAAACCTAAATTTAAGCCGCAGCAGACTTCTATCCTGGCCACCATCCTGAAGTACGAGGCCGCCCATAAGAAGCAGCAGGACTATAAGAGACGCCCTCATAGGCTGGACCCTCTAAGGGCAAGCAGGCGGTTTTGACGGGATGCTTGGGGGCATCCCGCCAGTCCTCGTCAGGGATCCAACCCCAATAAAGCTTCCCTTCTCCAACCGGTTATGTGCTTTCCTCCCAGAATGGTCGTGGATCACCTCGGACTGATGGGTCCTCAACAACATCTCCTAGGGTTACACCCTCTAGTTTACCTCCTCCCCACCCAACCACCCCTGCCCCCATCCCTCCTGAAGCTCTGCTCGAGCAGGAGGTGGGGCGGCTCCTGGAACTAGGAGCGATAGAGGTGGTGCCCGAGGAGTTCACGGGAAGGGGTACTACTCCCGTTACTTCCTTATTCCGAAGGCTAAAGGGGGGCTCAGACCCATACTGGACCTACGGGGCCTAAACCAGCACATGGTGAAGCTCAAATTCTGCATGGTCTCACTGGCCTCCTTCATCCCCTCCCTGGATCCCGGGGTGTGGTACGCTGCCCTCAATCTGCAGGACTCGTACTTCCACATCCACATATTCGAGGGGCACAGGTGCTTCCTCCGGTTTGTGGCGGGACACAATCATTACCAATTTACGGTCCTCCCGTTTGGACTGTCCACTGCCCCCAGGGTGTTTACAAAATGCATGTCCGTGGTAGCGGCCTACCTCAGACGGCGGGGGGTGGGGGGGGTGTCCAGATATTTCCTTATCTGGACGATTGGCTTGTCAAGGGCACCTCCGGGTCGCAAGTGAGGGATCACGTGCCGCTTTTCCTGTCCACGTGCACCGCCTTGGGCCTGCTGGTAAACAATACCAAGTCCACATTAGTCCCTGTCCAATGTATCGAGTTTATTGGGGTACTTCTGGATGCAGTGTCGGCCAGGGCCTCTCTCCCACCAGACAGGTTCGAGACTCTGAAGGGTCTCATCGACTCGGTCATGAGGTTCCCGGTTACAATAGCCAGGGTTTGCCTGCAGCTCTTGGGCTAATATGTCAGCGTGCACATACATGGTCCATCACGCCAGACTCAGGATGAGGCTCCTCCAGCTCTGGCTGGCCTCGAATTTCCCCCAGGCCATGGACGGGATGGAGAAGGTCCTCACAGTGCCAGGCTCGGTGATCACCTCCCTGAGGTGGTGGTCCACCCCAAGCAACATGCTCCAAGGGGTCCTGTTCAGGGACAACGCCCCGTCATTGGAGCTGGTGTTCGATGCGTCAGACCTGGGTTGGGGAGCCCACGTGGGGAGCACTCAGACCTAAGGCCTGTGGTCGGCTCAAGACCTGACCCTACATATAAATGTCAAAGAACTCTGGGCGGTGCAGCTGGCGTGTATTGCCTTCCACTCGCGCCTGGAAGGAAAGGTAGTCAAGGTCCTCACGGACAACACGGCCTCCATGTTCTATATCAACAGGCAAGGCGGGGCCCGGTCCTCTGCCACGAAGCCCTCAGGCTGTGGGACTTCTGTATAGCCCACAATATCCACCTGAAGGCCTTCCACTTACCAGGCACCCAGAACGAGAGGGCAGATCGCCTAAGCAGGGACTTCTCCTCGCAACACGAGTGGTCCCTCCACCTGGAAGTGGCCCACCAGCTATTCCGAAGGTGGGGAACTCCCCAGGTGGACCTGTTTGCGTCTTGCCAGAACCGGCGATGCCCCCGGTTCTGCTCCGGGGGGGCCTGGGAAGGGGCGCTATATCCGATGCCTTTCTCCTGTCCTGGTCAGGCAGGCTCCTCTACGCCTTTCCCCCGTTCCCTCTAATCAGCAGAGTCAAGCGATTAAAAAAATTAATCGCACTGTTAAACTATAATAGAATACCATTTATTTAAATATTTTTTGATGTTTTCTACATTTTCAAATATATTGATTTCAATTACAACACACAATACAAATTGTACAGTATTCACTTTATATTTATTTTTGATTACAAGTATTCGCACTGTAATAAAACAAAAGAGATATTATTTTTCAATTCACCTAATACAAATACTGTAGTGCAATCTCTTTATCATGATAGTTGAACTTACAAATTTAGAATTATGTACAATAAAACAATGTAAAATTTTAGAGTCTGCAAGTCCACACAGTCCCATGGCGAGTCCTATGGGCCCATGGTGCCTGGGCACCAGGAATATTCCTGTCCTCGGGCCCAGCTCCAGCAATGTTTGGGGATGGGTCTCTCCCTCGGCCCTGCCCCCGCCTGCACTTCCCCCAGGCCATTTAAAACAGCCCAGGGCCCCCACTCACCACTGGCAGCACAGCGGAGCTGAGCGGTTTCCTGCCTGCTCACTCCACATGGCTGCTGGCCCTTCCCTGCAGCCCTTGGGCCGGGTGGGTCTGTGTCCCGCCCCAAGCGCCCCTGCAGCCAATGGGAAGTTGCATGGGCTGTGCCTGGGGGTAGCAGCACATGGAGACTTCCGGCCTGCCCTGCCTAGGAGCCCCAGGTAAGCGCTGCACCCCTCCACCCCCTCCCAGAGCCTGCACCACCTCCCAGAGCCTGCACCCCCCTTCGGCCCCAAACTCCCTCCCAGAGCCTGCACGCCCTCTCCACCCCCCATCCCCAAACTCCCTCCCTCTGCACCCCCTCCCAGAGCCTGCACCCCCCATCCCATCCTGCACCCCCAGCCCCTGTCCCAGCCCAGAGCCTGCACACAGCAGCCAAACTGCGTCCCAGAGCCTGCACCCCCATCCCCTTCCCACACATCCCCTCCTGCCCCCAAACTCCCTCCCAGAGCCAGCACCCCTCACCCCTCCTGCATATCCACCCCCTGCCCTAGCCTGGAGGCTGAATCCAGCATCCAATCTCCATCCCAGAGCCTGCAGCCCAACCCCCTTCCCACACCCCCTCTCATTCCCTCAAACCCCCTCACCCCCTCCTGTACCCCCACCCTTTGCCCAAGCCCAGAGCCTATACCCAAACTCCATCCCAGAGCCTACACCCCTCACCCCCTCCTGCACCCCAAAGCCTGCAGCCAGCACCCAAATACCATCCCAGAGCCTGCACCCCAGGCCCCCTCCCCCACCCAAACTCCCTCCCAGAGCCCAACTTCTCAGCCATCCTGCACCCCAATCTTCTGCCCCAGCCCAGGGCCTTCACCCCAGTCTCCTCCCTCCACCCCAACTCCCTCCAGAGCCTTAGGCAGGTGAGCACCACCAAAATTTCTACAAACCTGCCACCCCTGCTCAGTCCTACTTCAGCCAATCGCTCAGACAAACAAGTTTGTTTACATTTGCAGAAGATAATGCTGCCTGCTTCTTGTTTACAAGGTCACCTGAAAGTGAGAACAGGCGTTCTCATGGCACTGGTGTAGCTGGCATCACAAGATATTTACATGCCAGATGCACTAAAGATTCATATGTCCCTTCATGCTTCCACCACCGTGCCAGGGGACATGGGTCCGTGCTGATGACGGGTTCTGCTCAATAACAATCCAAAGCAGTACGGACCGATGCATGTTCATTTTCATTATCTGAGTCAGATGCCACCATCAGAAGGTTGATTTTCTTTTTTGGTGGTTCATATTATGTAGTTTCCACATTGGAGTGTTGCTCTTTTAAGACTTCTGAAAGTATGCTCCACACCTCATCGCTCTCAGATTTTGGAAGGCACTTCAGATTTTTAAATTTTGGGTTGAGTGCTGTAGCTATCTTTAGAAATCTCACATTTGTGCTTTCTTTGCGTTTTGTGAAATCTGCAGTGAAAGTGTTCTTAAAAGGAACAATATGTGCTGGGTCATCATCCAAGACTGCTATGAACATGAAATATATGGCATAATGCGGGTAAAACAGAGCAGGGGGCATACAGTTCTCCCCCAAGGACTTCAGTCACAAATTTATTTAACACACTTTTTTTTTTTTTTTAACGAGATTCATCAGCATGGAAGCATGTCCTCTAGAATGGTGGCCAAAGCATTAAGGGACACACAAATGTTTAGCATATCTGGCACGTAAATACCTTGCAATGCCGGCTACAAAAGTGCTATGCTAATGCCTGTTCTCACTTTCTGGTGATAGTATAAATAAGAAGAGGGCAGCATTATTTCCTGTAAATGTAAACAAACTTGTTTCTCTTAGCGATTGACTGAACAAGAAGTAGGACTGAATGGACTTGTAGGCTCTAAAGTTTTACATTGTTTGGCTGTTGAGTGCAGTTATGTAACAAAAAAAATTCTACATTTGTAAGTTGCATTTTCACGACAAGCGATTGCACTACAGTACTTGTAAGAGGTGAACTGAAAAATACTATTTCTTTTATCATTTTTACAGTGCAATTATTTTATTTGTAATCAAACGTAATATACACTTTGGTTTCAGTTACAACACAGAATACAATATATATGAAAATGTAGAAAAACATCCAAAATATTTAATAAATTTCAATTGGTATTCTGTTTAACAGTGTGATTAAGAATGCGATTAATCGCAATTAATTTTTTAGAGTTAATTGTGTGAGTTAACTGCGATTAATTGGCAGCCCTACAACAAATATACTGCTTAATATTTTTTTATTTAATGTAAATGATTTTAATAGATAATAGTAAGTTTAGGCTTTAACATAAGCTGTCAGTTTCAAATTTAATTTTAAATAGGTTTATTTAAAAAAAAAAAGTAGTTAATTTGAATTCCAAAAATCCAATTTAAATAAAAAAGTCCGATTTTAAAAAAAAAAATAAAATTTTTTTTTTAATCCACCCTGAAGGTGTGTGAAGGTGTAGAAACAACACTAATGGCTTAGTTCACCAATCACACAACTTACCAGGGATGGAGAGGAGTTATTTAAGTTAAACGCCAACATTGGCACAAGAACAAATGGATATAAATTTGCCATAGAGTTCAGACTTGAATTTAGACAAAGATTTCTAACCATAAGAGGAGTGAAGTTTTGGGACAGCCTTCCAAGGAGAGCAGCGGGGGCAAAATACCCAACTGGTTTCAAGACTGAGCTTGATAAATTTATGGGGGGATGCTACAATCAGATTGCCAACCCCCGTTGTAGACAATCTTTGGCATGTGGCCCATCAGGGTAATCCGCTGGTGGGCGAAGAGGCGTTTTGTTTAAATTGACTGTCTGCAGGCATGCCCCCCCACCCGCCCCCGCAGCTACCAGTGGCCGTGATTCTGCCGGGGGCCGTGCCTGCGGACGGTCAACGTAAACAAAACACCTTGCGGCCCGCCAGCGGATTACCCTGATGGGCAGCGTGCGAAAGATTGCCAACCCCGGTCTACAATACCTGTGGCCCATCTGCAATTGCTAGTAGCAAATATCCCCAACGGCAGGAGCTCAGACACTAGAGGGGAAGGACTCTGAGTTACTACAGTGTATTCTTTCCCAAGTGCCTGGCTGGTGGGTCTTGTTGACATGCTCAGGGTCCAAATGATCACTATATTTGGGATCACAAAGGAATTTTTCTCCAGGTCAGAATGGCAGAGGCCCTGGACTTTTTTTTACCTTCCTCTGCACATTGGGGCACAGGTCACTTGCTGGTTTAAACTAGATTAAATGGTGGATTTTCTGTAACTTGAAGTCTTTAAATTAAATCATTATTTGAGGATGTCAGTAATTCAACCAGAGGTTTATAGATCTATTACAAGGGAGGACTGGGTGGGTGAGGTTCAGTGGTCTGCAATATGCATGAGGTCAGAATAGATGACCATGGTGGTCCCTTCTGGCCTTATAGTCTATGAGTCTATGAATAACAAATAGGCAAAGCAAACAGTTAATGAATAACTGATAAAATGAAAATGAAAATTATTTGTCCAAATTATTTGATTGCTGATAAATACATTTGAAGAAAATCAGGATCAGGGTGAACAATTATCTTACCACTCCCGCCTGAATGAATACACAGCTGAAGAAGTTTGCCCACATGGGGGAACTTGCAGAATTGGGACCTAAGTTTTTAGCAACTATTATTTGTAACAAAGTTTAATTAGCTCTACTCTTTTATCATGTGCTTTCTTAAAAAGAAACTCAGTAGTATTCAGTTGGTGGATGATAATTTAATATATTTAACATGGAATGTAACACTTCATTTTAATCAGGAACCTTTTATATCATTTGAAATTGGAGATTGTATAAATAATATTGTTTAATGTTTTATCAGTTAGGACCCAGTTTAGCTTTCACTGAAGATAATGTAAGTTTGACCATTGATTTCAATGAGAGCAGAACCTCGCTCACATCATTGTTTTGCTTCGGCAAATGAAATGGATTGCACTGTGCAATATCACTTTTCAGTAGCAAAGGTTTATGCCAAAATTTGATCAGGTATTACCATTGTGATTCTGGGTATATACTCTCTTTCTACCTTGTTTTTAACAGATAAGTGCATGCTACCATTTTTCTGTTAAAGACTGAGTCTACTGTTATATTACTTCAAAGACAACAAAAATGTTTTTGCTAAACTAGTCCATTACAAATAAATGCAAGCATGTTTGGATTTCATGCTCCACAATACTGCTCAAAGTTTTTGTTTGTTGTTTTTCTTTGGGGTGGGGGGAAGGTTGATTTTTTTTTTTTCTGCTGTGGTTCAAAATGTCTTAACTTTTTTTTTTTTTTTCAAACAAATTGAACTATTTTCAGTTTTATTGTAAAAGTATATGTGTTTCCTTAGAGGGAATTTAACAGCTGGAAGCCTGAGATTAATTTTCATAATGCTGTACAGTCCTCCATGCTTGTTAAATGCAAAGCTGCATTTCCACAGCTTGGTATTATCCTGCTAAGTTTTAATCATTTTCTCATTTTTAATTAATTAACTGATTTCTAAAAGCAGGAAGGAATTCTGCTGTGAACCACTGTTGCCATAATTCTTAAGCCTGGTCTACACTAACCCCCCCACTTCGGACTAAGGTACGCAAATTCAGCTACGTTAATAACGTAGCTGAATTCGAAGTACCTTAGTCCGAAATTACCGCGGTCCAGACGCGGCAGGAAGGCTCCCCCGTCGATGCTGCGTACTCCGCTCGCCGAGCTGGAGTACCAGCGTCGACGGCGAGCACTTCCAGGATCGATCCGGGGCACTTCCGGGATCGATCCGGGATCGATTTATCTTGTCTTAACCAGACGCGATAAATCGAACTCAGAAAACAGATTGCTTACATCCGGACCCGGATGTAAGTGAAGACGTACCCTTAGAAATATAGGGCTGTATTAATGAAAAAGTTATGCTCTGTGAAAAACACAGGAAAATATTTTAAGCATCTTTGTTTTAACTTGTACAGAAAAGAAATTCTTCATTATGGGTTATGTGCTATGTAAATGTGGGAGCCAAAGCGGAGGAGGTGATAGAAATGATGAAAGTGATGGGAAAGGGTCAAACCAGCTGACTGAGCGACATACTTGAATCAGGTTTCAGAGGGGTAGCCGTGTTAGTCTGTATCAGCAAAAACAACGAGGAGTCCTTGTGGCACCTTAGAGACTAACACATTTATTTGGGCGTAAGCTTTCGTGGGTTAGAACCCACTTCATCAGATGCACTGAGTGGAAAATACAGCAGGTATAAATACACAGCACATGAAAAGATGGGAGTTGCCATATCAAGTGGAAGGTCAGTCTAACGAGACAATTCAATTAACAGTAGGATACCAAGGGAGGAAAAATCACTTTTGTAGTGGTAACGAGAGTGGCCCATTTCAAACAGTTGTCAAGAAGGTGTTAGTAACAGTAGGGGGAAATTAGTATGGGGGAAATTAGGTTTTGTAATGACCCAACCACTCCCAGTCTTTATTCAGGACTAATTTGATGGTGTCCAGTTTGCAAATTAATTCCAGTTCTGCAGTTTCACATTGGAGTCTGTTTTTGAATTTTTGTTGTTGAAGAATTTTTAGGTCTGTTGTTGAGTGACCAGGGAGATTAGAGTGTTCTGCTACTGGTTTTTGAATATTATAATTCCTGATACCAGATTTGTGTTCGTTTATTCTGGGAATCCTGGATGCCCCATCATCTCAGGCATTGGCACCCTGACAGCAGGATTATCTGGCTATTTAAACTCTCTCCTCAGGCTCTACACTACCAGCACTCCGAGCTATCTTCGAGACACCACTGATTTCCTGAGGAAACTACAGTCCTTTGGTGATCTTCTAGAAAACATCATCCTAGCCACTATGGATGTAGAAGCTCTCTACACGAACATTCCACACAAAGATGGACTTCAAGCCGTCAGGAATAGCATCCCCGATACTATCACAGCAAACCTGGTGGTTGAACTTTGTGACTTTGTCCTCACCCACAACTATTTCGGATTTGGGGACAATTTATACTTTCAAGTCAGTGGGACTGCTATGGATACCCACATGGCCCCACAGTATGCCAACATTTTTATGGCTGACTTAGAACAACGCTTCCTCAGCTCTTGTCCCCTAACGCCCCTACTCTACTTGCACTACATTGATGACATCTTGATCATCTGAACCCATGGGAAGGAGGCCCTTGAGGAATTCCACCAGGATTTCAACAATTTCCACCCCACCATCAACCACAGCCTGGACCAGTCCACACAAGAGATCCACTTCCTAGACACTACCGTGCTAATATTCAATAGTCACATAAACACCACCTTATACCGGAAACCTACTGACCCCTTGGTATCCTGCTGTTAATTGAATTGTCTCGTTAGACTTACCTCCCACTTGATATGGCAACTCCCATCTTTTCATGTGCTGTGTATTTATACCTGTTACTGTATTTTCCACTCCATGCATTTGATGAAGTGGGTTCTAACCCACGAAAGCTTATGCCCAAATAAATGTGTTAGTCTCTAAGGTGCCACAAGGACTCCTCGTTGTTTATACTTGAATCAGTACATCTGTTTTCTGAAGTCAGATTAACCAATCCAATCCCTGATCTTATAAACACTCGCTTATCTTTATGCAAGTGAGTAGTTCCATTGTGGGATCGGGGCCTGAGTGTGTAAATTAGGTAGGTCTAAATTGTGCCTGTAGTTCAGCAGTACTCCATCTGTGTTCCTATCAGCAAAAAAGTAAGGAGGTGGTAGAGGAAACAAATAATTTGTTCCAAATGGGAGAGTAATAGAATATTCGCTGTGATATTCTAACATTGTTTTACAGTTGATTTAATTTAGAATTCTGTTATGGTTGGATTGATTTAATTTACAATTTTGGGGTTGTGATGTGATATTGCCTTAACACAAGATTTTTATAGTGATATTATTTGGTGTGTTTAAGACTCGCTTTGATGACAGTGCTCTTCAAGATTGAGGAGCACTGTTCTATTCTGGGGAAGAAAGGATGGTCTGGTGGTTAAGGCATCAGACTGGAATTTAAGAGAGATGAGTTCTGTGCCTGATTGTGCCATACGCTTTCTGTATGGTCTTGGGCAAATCACTTAGGATGAAATCCTGGTTCCACAAAAGTCTATGGCAAAGATTCCATTGACTTTAATGGTGCCAGGAATTTACCCTCATTATCTCTGTTTCAGTGCTCCATTTGTAAGGGGGAGGTATTAATGTTTTCCTATTTTATTGCTATGTTGTGAGGAAAAATGTGTGTGTGGAGGGGTTATATATTACATTAATGGGGACCACATAAATTGAATAATTCCTGATAATCAAATTAAATTCTCATTGTCATAACACAGTTGCAGGATTAGTATTTTGTAAGTATTGCCATAGAGCTACTGATTGATTGTGCCAGTAGTTCTCTTTTGGGGATTGGTAATTGATTTCCACTCTTCCCCCACCCTGCCTTTTCTTGGCATGTGAAAACTGAGCGTGCTCCTTGATTTGTTGCCAGAGAATGTTCACTGGCATCAATAGCAGAAGATGTGGGGGCAGCAACTAAAGTGCTTGTACCATCATGGGAAGACTATGCTCACATTCTTTTTTGCTTTATGTTAAAGAATCAACCAGTTTAATAGTACACATTAACACAGGCTACTTCACATGGCTGTCATCTCCTAAAATAAGTCAGAAAAACTGCACACATTCTTAAAGATTAAAAACGCTTCACTATATCAATATAGCGTATCTAACTTTTTTGAATTTCCTTTCAATTACAAACTTCAGATGAACAATCTACATGTAGAAAACATTGTTATTCCATAATTGGAATCAAAAGATTGACACTTATTTTTGTTATGGGAAGCAGTATAAATCCATACTTTTGGTCCAAGAACTGTGAGATCTTCTGTTTATCCTCAGTTTAGCAATGGGTGGAAGCAGTCCAACTTTAAAGTTCTATTTCAGTTTCGGGCATGTTATGACCAGTTGTGTAATAGAATTTTCTTCAGGCCATTTGTGCCTGACATCAGTATCAAACATCTACAAGCCTGACTGTTTCCCTGAGATCTCGCTCTGCATGCCTGTGTCTGTGTCCCCACTGCTCCACCCGGGCCTGCAAAAAGCCCTCTGTAGAATTGGGCATCTCTGGTTGGAAGGAAGCAAATCTGTAGGAAAATTAATGCATCTGATATTACATTAACTTTTCTGTGGTTCTTCTCTGGCTAAGAACCCTATTCTAAGAGGATGATAAGGAAGGTGAAGTTAGGGGAAGGATCAGAGACTGGAGAGCTGGAATGAAAGCAGATAGTCTATGTGTGGGAAGACCCTGTGCCTTAGGTGGAATCGCAGGATCTGGAGGAGTAAAATCCTGCTAATTTTGCAAGTTAGGAGAAAGCCTTCCCCGTAGAACAGTTTGGGAAAATTCCATGAGGGGAACCTTGCTGAGTCTTCCTCCCCTTGGAGAGCTTCAAAGGGGTTTACACAGGAGGAGGCTGTTTGGCCCTATTTTTTTTTTTTTTTAAAAAGCCAAATTAATACAAAAATATATTTCTTGGTCATAAAAATTGAAAGGCAGATAAAAAAAGTTGGTTATTCACATTTATAAAATATGAATATGAATCAAATGTACATATGATTTAACAATGTCTGTCATAATCTAGTTAGAATTAATTTTCCAGTAGATATCAAGTGCTGACCTTGAAAATGTTGGGGGTTTGGGATTTTTTTTTAAAGTCTTGCAGCTAACTGTTTCAGAAGAGAGATTTCTCTCTAGAATGCCTACCTGAGGTTTTTTTTGGGGTGGGGGGAGAGAGGATTACAGCATCGATATTTTCAATATTGTAATAAGCCCTGATCCTGCGAATGACTGTGTGTAGGTGCTTCGGACCAAATGTATACAGTCAGCTGCAGGATTGGGGTCTTAAATTAGTACTAATAATCTTCTCTTTGTCTGAATACTGGGATTTAGGTCTAGGGAAGAACACAATATGACTTTTTAAAGACACTTTCTTGCATATCTAACTCCACATAAGATTCTATCCTTATCCCTGCTTTAAAAATACACCTGTACCCCGATATAACGCTGTCCTTGGGAGCCAAAAAAATCTTACTGCGTTATATTAAACTTGCTTTGATCCGCCGGAGCACACAGCCCCGCCCCTCCGGAGTGCTGCTTTACCGCGTTATATCTGAATTCGTGTTATATCAGGTTGCGTTATATCGGGGTAGAGGTGTAGTAGCTTTTGTAGTTGATAGATGGGGTTCTTTGGTATTTCTCTTATTGCAGTGGATTATGGTTTTTCAATAAAGTTTCTATCATCTGTAGTAGTCCCTGTACTGTACTGCATCTATATCCTGCACATCTGTGCAAGCTGCAATGCCTGAGAGTGAGATGCGGTGTGGTGCCAATGTCCCTCCCCAACCTCCTCTCCATTCTCTCTCCTTCCATCCACCTGTGAGAAGAAAGGGTGTGTGGCATGGCAACTCTGTAACCTGTTCCCTGACTGACATGCTATCTGTCATGTGGGTAACTACTGTAGTTCAGGGCCATAAGTTTCTAGTATTTCCATGTGACAGCCAGGTAGAGAGATCTGTTTAAAAATGTAGCCCCAAAAGTCATTTTTTTGGTCATTTATCTTGTAGTGGCTTCTGCACTGAAGGGTCTAATTTCAGTACTGTTGTCTGTTCAGCTTCCAGTTGCATTACTCTGAAGTTGATGGAATCCATTTTCCCCATCCATAATGGCTATTGCCTCATGCACATTTTGGAAACAGGCATTACGTTTTGGCAGGTTTTCTTTGATTTAGTCTGCTTTTCAGCAGGAGCAGAAATAGTAATTGCTTCACAGTAAGATGGTAGATCCTTCATCTCAGCAGTGGGCAATTTCACATGAAATCTTAATAGCTGGCTTTCTTCTTAATCTTTGGCATTGTAGGATTGTCTGAAGTCTTAAATATTGTCTTAAAAATAAATAAGTTATTGGTAAGATTTAACTCTAAGTTTGCTAGATACCAATTGCTGAGGGAGCCAAGTAGAAGTGTATCTTCCTGTTGTGATGTGCCTCCAATACAGTATTTTTAAACTCCATCCATATGCAGCCATACAGTACTTTCAATTCATTCATGATAATACCAGGCAGATATTGCATTCTTCTGGTTCTTTAGAGAAATTGTTTGTCTGTAAAATATTGATGAATCATCCTTAATGTTTTTTGATACCTCTGTCAGAATTTAGAGTCCAGAAGAACACAGAGGGGTGAGGAACTTATTTTGCATGAGCATATATTAAATGCATTAAAACAAGACAAAACCCATCTCATTCTCCTCCCACTTTTTGTGCACCTTTCCCTAACTACAACCAAAAATACAGTACTTTAGGAGCATCTCTCCTTCCTGATTCCCTTCTCCTTTCAAAACTGGACACTCTCCTTCTGATTGTTTTTCCCGATTTTTCTAAATTCTGGATCCATTGTCATCCTTCTAGGTTCTTTCTGATCCCAGTATGCTGATGCTCACTACCATCCTGCATTTGTCAGGTCTTCCTTCTGGCAAAAGAATTCTGAATTGTTCTTCCCTCTTTGTATTGGTTTGAGTTTCACCAAACAATTGCCACAGGTGTTTTTCATCACTCCCCTATATGCCAGTGTGATTTTTTTCCCCCCCTTCCCCACCCCCCAGCTCTGGTGGCTCGGGAGGTAGGGATTACAGATGAATCCTTGTGTGTCAGTGCAGTGTACTTCCGCTAGACAGTGGTGCTGTCACACAGATGCTGTTATTAATTCATAAGTTCAGGTATCCAAAATACATCTTACTTTAGCTGTTTTACTTAACACTTACTATTTCTTTTAAAGGGGCACCATAATATAAAAAAATCCACTTTTGCATCTGAAAACTTTTTACCAACTGTTGTGCAAGTAACTCCTCAGATTATCGTCATTTACTAAGTGCAATAACTGATCGTTAAAAAAGTAGAGGAGATATTTTTCTAGGTTTTTTTCCTGTTTACTCTCTGAATTTGAAAGTACTTTGGGTCTGATCCAAAGCCCATTGAAGTCACTGGAAGGGCTCTCGTTGAATTCAAGACACTCATTGAGATCAATGGAATTTATGCCCTTTGTGTGTAGTCATTTTCACTGTTTCCCCTGTATAGTCAATTACTTCCTTCTCTTGTCTGCATGGGTCTTGAATACAGTTGCAGGGGAGCGTTAGACACATTTTAAAAAATTAATAAGTAGGAAAATGTGATTTAAAATAACAAAATTTGCCAGAAGGACTCAGACATGTATAGCACCTGAAACTACTTTAGTATATTTTTTTTAAAACCTTCATTAAATCTCAGATTGGTGGGGTCCCTTTCAAATGTCTTTTTAAAAAGAAAGATTTACTAAGCCAAATTGTGGCCTGTCTAGCATGGCGGTGGAGTGGTTTAAGAGGACGCAAGTTGCCTCCTTATGGCCCCTCACTAGTTACCCACGTGACAGATAGCATCTCAGTCAGGGAACAGGTTACAGAGCTGCCATGCCACACACCCTTTCTTCTCACAGGTGGATGGAAGGAGAGAGAATCAAGTGGGGGCAAGGGAGAGACATTGGCTCAACACCCCATCTCACTCTCAATTATGTCAGCTTGCATACATGTGCAAAATATAGACGCAGTGCAGTTTAATCTCTTCCTTGAGCTGCAGAGGACCTGGGAGTGAGACTTATTCCCTGAGTCCCAGACTCTCTCCTAGGTTGCTCTTGGGACAATGCAACAATACACTGCCACTTACTCTGGGATTGTTCTAACAGTTGAGCACTAAGTCAATTAGATCTTCCTTGGGAAAGTTGTTTTGGAGACGGAGAAGGAGGCCACCTTTTAAAATATAACAGTCTAAATGTAATTTTTTATTTACAATCCTTAAAGAGCATTGTGATTTTAATTTCAGAATTATGTTGTGAGCCTTTCTTTATTGGCAAGTATATCCAAATGTGCAGTTCTATAGCTGATGAACTTGCAATTACAAGTTCTATACAAATTATAGATAATATAAATGTAGTAAACATCGTTAGACTAATTACAATGAAATAAAACAACTGTTGGTGTCTAGAAACAATTTCCTTCTGACGAATGTGCGGCATTTGTCAAAAATAAATTCTATGGTAGGTAAATATTTGGTGCTCCAAACTGAATGTCCTTCCAAAGTCTGATTTTTGCAGATTTCCTATCATTTTAAAAAATAGGTACATATACAAAATAATTATGGCTAATTTCTTGCTTTTTTTTGTTTAATTTCATTGTATGCAGACTGCTGAAATCAAAGACACTTCTCAAAGATGTAAACAAAAACAAGATGCTGTGGAAAAGAAAGACAAACAAGTAAGAGAACCTTAATGTGTGGGGGGTTTTTTTATTCTTGTTTGCAGGTGCTGTGGAGCATTGATATAATACTAAATACATCACATGAAGTGTTCAGGTAAATATTGTGGAATTTAGTGTTGTCCTGGCTGAGTCACTGTTTGGATTCCATCAATGACACCCATATTTCAGCCACTCATGATGGAAAGTTCAACTGGAGATGAAATGTAGTGTTGCAAGCTGTCTGCAGCCTCCACTCCTCCAAAGACCCACATCTGGTTGGTACAGCCCCCTCCAAAGTGTACAGAGGCAAATTCGGAGGCAACAGGGACAGAGTATCCAGGAAATACAGTGATTCATTGTATCGCCCAGCACCCTCAGCACTCAGACTTGCGGAGTTCCTTAAAGTTGCTATCCCCGAGGAAAATTGAAGTTTATCAGTAGAACAGAGTACTGTCACGGAACAGCTGTCTTTTCAAGTTAGATGCAATGTTCTATTATAAGGAATTTACTTTTTGTATACAGTATGCATATTACAAGTTTTTGCTTTTGTTGAATACTTTTGCTACATTAGAATATTTTCTAGTGCTCACTTACTCTTATCCACTGTACCCTGGTGCCTTAAGTCTAACCAGATGAAGAAACAGAATAGTTGCTTGTGTTAGCTAATCAGAGAGCTTCTATATGTACACCATTTAAAAAAAATTAAATGCAAAAAGCTGTTAATGCAACATTAAGGCTCCATAGCTAAGCACTCAGTCAATAAATATGAAAATTAAACATAAGGAGGAGAGTTCAAGTTGCATATTCCATTTTGTTACGTTGAATTTATTCAATCTTGTACTAATTCTCAAACTATCCAGTAGCATGCAACTTTTACTATAATTTTAGATAAACATATATCTGAGGGCAGGTCTTCACTACCCGCCGGATCGGCAGGTAGAGATTGATCTATCGCGTCTCGTCTAGATGCGGATAAATCAATCCCCGAACGCACTCCCCGTCGACTCTGGAACTCCCGCTCGCGAGAGGTGGAAGCGGGGTCGACGGGGGAGTGGCAGCGGTCGACTTCCCGCTGTCCTCACGGCCAGGTAAGTCGACCTAAGATACGCCGACTTCAGCTACGCTATTCGTGTAGCTGAAGTTGCATATCTTAGGTCGAAACCCACTCCTCCCCCCCAGTGTAGACCAGGGCTAAGAATCTGTAATAATGTGTTTAAAGATTGAGATTGTAATACATTTGTTCTTTAAAACTCTGGCACAAATTCTAGTTATTTTACAAAAAGGCATCAATTTGAGTTGTTAGGTGGGTTTTTGAGCAAGGATGAGATCTTATATTTTTAAACCTGCTTGACTACATCAACATTTCAATATCTGTTACAACAATCTTTTGTAATTATCCACCTTTTGTTGTATATGCAAAAATTCATTTGTAAATGCCATTCTGGGAAAATATTTGCGTTTCTCTTAGATTGAAGAAATTCAGCAAGCTTTGAGAATGAAAAGCGATGAAGAAATGGATCGACAGAAGAGAATACACAACTCTCATAAGATGATAGAGGACTGGCAGAATGAGCTCAACAGTACAGGAAACTCTGAGAATCTTCAACCTCAGATTGATTCTATTAACAATGAGCTGAGACAGTTGCAAGAAGAAAAGGCAAATATTGATGGTGAAATGAGTGATCTGCGAAGAGAGAGAGAGAACCTAGAGAGGGAAAAGAAAAGTGAGATTGCTTGATTCTTTCCCTACTATGGTTACTACATGCAATCCTTTAATGTTGAAGTGACTTTACTGAGACTCTAAATCATTTCAAACCTTAGTAACTGTATTTTTGTACATCTCTATAGTGCTTTCATCTTTCCAAGGCCTGTAAAAGTGACAGGGATAGCTTGTTTTGGAAGGGACACCATCAACTTGAAAACTAGTCTTTCAAAAAAATGATTGCACGTAGTTTCAGTAAACCTGCTCCTCATAGATGCTGCCAGTTTGTATGTTTTTCCAATTGAATTTTTCTATTTAAATTATTTTTTCTCTCTTACTATGTGAAAGCCCCATACAAACGAAAGGAAAACTGATAGATTGTACAGGAGAAATGCTGAAACTGACTTTTCAGTCATGTCAAATGCATAAAGTAAACAAAATACAGAAAGGGTTTTCTTTATTATAGTAATTTTAGATGTTACTTGTTTAGATGTTACTTTAACGTTAAGTTAAAAAAACTTCAGACAGAAATGGTCATTTTATTAAATTGATGGTATTCGTTTAAACTAGAAGAATTAAATGTGGCATGGGTGCCAAGATGCTATGTGTAAAATGGCAATATCTTAGTGACTGTTTCTCCTTCTGCCTTTGTTAGATGAACTTGGAGGCCAGCCTTTCCTATTCTTAATGAATTACACTGCACTTTTTTATATTAGCCTGGCCTTTTGTGTTAGTTCTGTCTTGATGTAACTTGAGAGCTAGAATTAAAATGTATCTTTTTAGAGCTCTTCTTGATTAACTTGCTTCCACACATTTTTTGTCTGTATGGCCCCAACACTATAGTATCAAAACACCTCCCATGTATTTATGGATTTATCCTTGCAGTACTCCAATGGAGAACTGAGGCACAGAAAGACTGATTGTCCTGCTTAGTGAGGTCTAGAAAAATAGGAAATTGAACCCTGTCTCCTGAATCCCAGTCCAGTGCCTTAAGCACAAGACTATCCTCCTTCCCCATTATTGGAGAATGTAGATTGGAAACATTCTGTGTGTTCCTGGAAGATTTTGTAGTATTTTTTTCTTAGTATCATGTGGGAACCTCAAGGTCCCTCCCAAAAAGGGATGACATGAAGAATGCTACTTATGTGTGTCTTCAGAGGGAGAATGAGTTCTCCCTTTCCTCTCTTGGGTGGCAAGAACCCTCCCACACCATTCTTGCATTACAGCAACATTCTTCTGTTGTCACCAAATAAATAACAAATAGAAAAGTACTGCAATAGAAGTTTCTTATCCCCCTACCCCCCACAAGTATAAAATTTCCTTCTCTTCCTTCTCCCTTTTTCTATTAGTGGAGGAGAAGGTTTTGGTTTTTTAAGATAGTGGCAGTCCAGGATTTTTGGCTATATTATTTGGCAATTGTTTACTTGAATGTCTCTGCACCTAGAATAGGCCCATTGCAAAAATTAGTTTGAATATTAATATTTATACCTGGATATTGTTAATCTCTGTTTTGAAGTACATTTCTGTTTATTTCACATAGCTCTGGGATTTAAAATTTTAATGGAGTACATGCTTTAGAATGGATGGGATACTGGTCATAAGTGTATGAAAATAAGAAACGCTCTTTCCTAACCATAATACTGTAGCACTATAGTTATTAAACATTAGAAATCTTTAGTTGTGATGTGTAGGCTTGACTTAATATAACTTTCTTAAACAAAATTACAGGAGTAACTGATCGCATTGTACAATTTAACAATATGATGAATCTGAAGGAAGATAAGCTCAGAGGGAGATACCGAGACACACACAATGCTCTTCTGTGGCTAAGGGAGAACAAAGACCGATTTAAAAGAAGTGTCTGTGAACCCATGATGCTTGCAGTAAGAAAATTCGCTTGAGTATAATACTAATTAGTGGCTAATAGTGTGTCTTAAAAAAATTAAATTCTGGATTGGTTGTTATTTCTATTATAAACCTAAAATCTAGAGGCTCCCTAGCTTATCTACTGTTTTACAATGAATTAGCAAACTGGAGTACATTTAAATCAATGTCTACAGCTGGTTAAGAGGTGTAATTTTTCTCATGCAAGTAATATAACAAGTGTGAAAGTTTTACTAGACTCCTTTGTACCTTGAGTATGTTGTTACATGGATGAACACAGAGTGCTTTCAGCCATCCAACATACAGGTTTCCAATGGAACTGCCCTTCTTCAAGGTGGCCTCTACAAATTCCAACTGGTGAGATATATCCCTCTTGTATTCCCCTGAAATTTGGGAATCTTCTAAGAAAGCAGTGGTGGTTGGGATTATATGCGAGCCTTCTCATAGTTCTGAATATTCAGAACAGAAGTTTTAAGAGGACTTTTGCTCCCTACCTGCTTCAGTTGCTTCTTTTCCACATCCAGCTGCACGCATAGAGGCGTTCAATCTGTGCTCAGTCTTGGTTTGTTTCTTGGCCAGACTTTCCTATTATTACTAATAGTTGTCAGTAATGTTCATTTTACATAGTTTTAGGTACTCAGAAGTCAGTAACTAAGTTTAACTAATCCTTCTAAACTTGCTGCTTCATGCTAGTTTTGGAAATGCCAGAAATGGTTTTGCATTATCAGAATCAAATATTATTTTTGCCTTTTCCAGATCATTCGCTCCTACTGGATATAGCATTGTCAGGTCAAGTTAATCAAAAACATATCTTGATCTAAGGGCCATTACCTTTCTCCTTCAAGGCTAGTTAATCTTCACAGTGTCCATGAACATCTGAATCTTTTCCCCCTAATCTCTATTGTACAATATAACCCTGTTTCTTTGAGGGTTTTAGGAACATCTGAAACTTTTAAATCAATTAAAACTGGGTCACCAGTTCTGAAATCACTAGTGGAAGCAATCAAACTTTGGTCAATTGCCACTGTATTTAATAGAGTTATATAGTAGTGTGTATTGGTTTTCTCAAACATATCTCGATCCTTTTACAGCTAATAGTATGATATAATTTTAGTGTATTGATATGTTCCTAATATTACCATATTTTACCAGCGTACAAAAACCTTCCTTCATCTTAAACAATGGATTTGTTTTGTCTGAGAATTCTTTTGAGAAAACCAGATTAACATCTAGTAAATTCCAAATCCTCTGTCTCCTCACAGGGCCTTGGGTTTCTATATTTATGTTTAGCTGTGCTCACTGGCTACTAGTGAAATCAACGAGAACTGCATGTGAATATCCTAACGATGAATCTGGAGTTTTCTGATATTTCCACCTTTCCTTAGAGCAGGGTTCGGCAACCTTTCAGAAGTGGTGTGCCGAGTCTTCATTTAGTCACTCTAATTTAAGGTTTCACGTGCCAGTAATGCATTTTAACGTTTTTAGAAGGTCTCTTTCTATAAGTCTATAATATATAACTAAACTATTGTTGTATGTAAAGTAAATAAGGTTTTTAAAATGTTTAAGAAGCTTCATTTAAAATTAAAATGCAGAGCCCCCCGGACCAGTGGCCAGGACCTGGGCAGTGTGAGTGCCACTGAAAATCGCTCGTGTGCCGCCTTTGGCACACGTGCCATGGGTTGCCTACCCCTGCCTTAGAGCAAAGTATTGCCTTTGTTTTATTAAATGTTGGCTTGGATATTACCTGTCTTACGTTATTTATTGTTTTTAATGTATTTTATTTTTAGAATTATATTACATCACTCTTTTCATGATCCTCCTTTGTCTTTTTATCTGAGCAGATAAACATGAAAGACAATAGACATGCTAAATATGTTGAAAATCACATTTCAGCAAATGATATGAGGGCCTTTGTTTTTGAAAATCAAGAAGACATGGAAATATTTCTTCGGGAGGCAAGTACTCAGTCATATAACATGTTACCTATGTAGCTTAAAATAAATAATATTGATGCAGGAACCCTCCAGTTTAGAGCATACTTATTATGACCACTAAGTAATTTATGCACTATGTAATAATACATTTGCTAGGTAAGATCAGTTTTTTTGTAAACTGTACTGAGACCACAGATATGCAGACTCCCACCTGATTTTTCTCTTTCATAATTTAAATAAAAGAGCAAGATTTTTCAAAATCCAGAGCGGAGGATTTTTTGCTCTTGCATCCCTGTGCATCTGACTCATACCTGGCTCAGCTACTTAGGTGGGACAGTGGGCTCTGAATTTGTCAGTGACTGCTGTTTATTTGACTAATGTATTTTCTTAAAAAGCTTTTCCTACATGGTAGTAGTTAGGTAGTGGCTTTTGGAGAACTCATCTGGTTGGGGCACCACAGATGTGGGCTTTTGTGGATGCTTGCATATGTTTTAGTGGTTTGTGTTCTTCATCTTTTTGTTGAGACACCTTTTTTACTGGATATTTCGGCTTGTCTAGTAAATTGAAATTGAAAATGTATATATTTAAGGAATTGATAAAAAGATCAGTTAAACATCTGGAGGGGTTAGTTCACATCTATATTACATATTTCCCAGATGCTGATGCAGAAAGGATCTGCTTGCTACAGTAACTCATTTCTGTCCAGGATTTTGAAGGTCACCAAGGCAACGTTGCTGAGGAGATTGATCATTAATGGGGGGGAAAACATAAGGAGGACTCTTTTCTTTTCTTTTCTTTCGACCGGCCAACTGACCACAGTTTTCTGCTAACTGAATGTAGAGAAAATGAAAAAGCCTCAGTGGATGTAAATAACTTTGGTTATCATGTGGGAGTCAGAATAATTTTAAATGCATGTGAGATTAAATCAATAAAGGAAATGTTTGCTTCTATGAAATGCATCTTTTTCATACATTAGTATCATTTTAATTTCACTCAAAACTCTTGTTTTGTTTTTTGTTACTGAATATCTTGTTTGGTGTAACGTTTAGGTGCGTGACCATCAGAAATTAAAAGTTAATGCTGTATGTGCACCCACTGAGTCATGTGCTGAAAATAGACCTTCAAGATCAGTTGAAGAGTTGCAGTAAGTAATAAAATACTTAACCTTAAAACTATTGTCAACATTGAATGTTTTGGTCTCAGTGCAAAATGATGTCGCTGTGCACCATGCTTTTTTTTTTTTTTTTTTTTGCAAATCAAACTCTTACCTCAAGATCTAATGTTTTTTTCTTTCTGAATATTTGTGCTAACTTGTCATAAACAAAACTGGTTAAAGATCTATTTGTGATTTTCACCTTTTCTCTTCCTCAGCCAATATGGTGTTTTCTCTTATTTACGAGAGTTATTTGATGCTCCTCATCCTGTGATGAGTTACCTTTGTTCCCAGTATCGTGTTCATGATGTCCCTGTGGGAACTGAGAAGACCAGAAGCATGATTGAAAGGGTGAGAGGTGCTAAATAACATGAGTAGGACTATGATTTTCTTAAGACCATATTTAGGAAAGTTGCTGAAAAATCGACATGAAAAAAGTTCTAATGGGCGTTATTTTGGGTACAAATAAAACTTTTCACTTAGTGGGGAAAAAACCAAGACCAGTGGCTTATATAATGAGTAGATTTTAACACATTGGAGCAAACTATTGGTTGCAATGCTTCACAGGAAGTTAAATGTTCATCTTACCCTAGTAATGCACTAATCAAATCTCTAAAACTCAGAGGTTTATTATGGTAAAAAGTCAAAACTATTAATCTGTTTTGTAGTAATCAAGTAAGCTTTTTGGGTGGCCAGGCCTGAAAGTTTCTGGGTACTTTTTAAAGTAAAATAAATTACAAACCATTTACTAGCTTTCCAAATTTTAAAATAAATGTTTTCATTTTGGAGCTAGGAAATTTCATGACCCCTACTTGAAACAGTGAACTCTTGAGAGCAGTAATTGGAAGGTACTTTCTGCTTGAAATGCCTTTTATCTAATATAGTCTTGTAACCTCCTCACTGTATTATTTGTTTTGATAAAGGAAATACAAGAAATTTAGACTTGTTTTAAATGGGCTGACAGAAAGAGTCACCTTCCTGGGAATCCTTCGCGCACGCTCTCTCTCCTCCCCCCCGTCCCATACCTCACTCAGTGCTGACTTATGCATTTAAGATTTGCACTTGTGACTGTAATAATAATAATAATAATTAATAATAATACTCCCTTCAGCACCAGTAGTTCTGTTTGTGGTGAACAGTTGTTTTTCACATTGCACAGAGAATGGGATTCCAAGTGAAAAATTACTTTTTCTTCTGGGGTATGGTTGGAAATTCACTTTTTCTAAGGGAGCCTGTTTTCCTTAATAGGGAGAAAGGGAAAATTAATGCTCATTCAAGGAATAAGGTCTCCAGGCAGGGAAGCTTGCCCCTTATTTGTGGGAGAGGGGTTATCTCTCTCTTTCTCTCCTTTCTTATATGTTAGGGAGAGAACACAAGGGTAGATGAGATGGGAGAAGATAAGAAATTCCCCTTCACTTCCTTATTTCAAAGGAGCTTTCTACTGGTCTTGAAGCCCATCCTTTTGATGGGTTGGAAAGAGGAGTCACTTGTTATGTGCTGAAGATTTGCTGGAGTGCACGCCTATGTCCAAAACATATCTTGGGTGCATTAGCTGAGGAGAGCTGGCAACTGCTCCTCAACTCTGCTGGGAATTGTGCTTCCCATGTGAGAAATGACACTTCTCCGCATATCCTCTGGGGGCACTTACTGGAAGGTGAAAGAAGTCCAAAAAACTTTTCTTCTCCTCTTCTGGCAACTCATCCTATGGGCATGGATGAAGAGGAGCCCCCAGTTCACCAACCTAATGTGTTCATGATGTACCTGGGGTAGAACAGCAGTTTTAAAATATCTACGAAGGGAATGCTTTCAAGTATCAAGTGGTTCCTCCCTTCCCCCTTCCCCCCCCCCCCCCCCCGTCTCTCGACAAGGAACTGTCACACTCCCAATTCATTACTCATGGTGGCAGGTGAGAGAATCCCACCAGTTCCAAAATGCCAACAATAATTTGCCTTCTGATCATGTGATAGGCTATTTATTTTGAAACAAAACCTCCTCGTGTAGAATTTACCTAATATTTGATACCACGTGAAGTCATAAATGATACTTTCTGTAGCCCTTTTCTACTGTGGTTACACAAACTTGAAATTTCAAACATTAATAATTTTAAACCCTTTCCTTCATTTAAACTTGGCTTGATTTTCTTTCCTCTGCTGTGTGGACCACAGTTATGTGAGGTGTTATGTGAATTTTATATTGGCTGTTTTGAGTTATTTGGGCACCACAACTGTTTTTTTCAGTGAAATGTGTGGTATTCCTCATGCTCTCATAATAACTCTAATATTTAAATTAATATTGCTAAAATGTTGCAAACAAATTAATTTTTGGGCTCAGACCAAGTATGGGAAGCTTTACTCATAGACCTGAAGGAGAAAAAAGAGTTAGAATGGAATTGGCCTCTCAACCTTAAGGTGAACTGCAAAGCAAAATGAAGACTTGGTTAAGCACAGATTTCAGTACTCAGTAACCTCACAGTATCCAGGTTGTGGGGAGAATTCTGTACAGAGATTTTTAATTAATAATTTTCTAATTATTTTCCATTCTGGAAACTTCTTGATTCATCATGGTTCATTGAGGATGTCACATAATCCTTCTGAAATATTGCAGTACCATGGGTTGTAATGAGGCTTCCCTTATTTCTGATGTCTCCATCTTGAGTGTCTTCAGTGAATCATGAAGTACCAGATATCAGGGAAGGTATGAGATTTTAAAAGAATAATGATAAATTCCACACCTCCTTTCAGGTATCTGTTCTTAACCAAAGTCTCAATTTTGCTTTGGGACTTACCTCAAACGGTAACTCTTTGGAACACCATAATAGACATTTACATAGCATCTTTCTTCTCCAAAAATCTGAAAGAACTATCTATATAGTTTGTCTCTATACAGGAGTCATTCACTCATCACAGAAGTGCAGCAGTTGTTTTACTGTGTATGACAACACAGAATGAGTGTGATTTTTTTTTTATTGCTACTTTAATTCAGTCTGCAAAATCTTCAGATTCAATGATGCAACAAACTTGTTGAATCTCCTTTATGCAATGGCATGTTCATACACCAGAAACTTGGCTAATTTTAGTATCCCCACTCCAAATCATAGTTAGTTTATTTCCTATTCTGAAAATAATCTTCCTTGTTCAGAATAGATGAGCCTTACATAAGATTTTTGTCAAATGGCTTTGTTTTTCATGTTTAGGTTATACAAGAAACCAAATTTAAACAAATCTACACAGCAGAAGAAAGGTATTCAGTGAAAGTGTCTGCTTATACAAACCAAACTATTTCTAGTAACACATCCCTGAGACCAGCGCAGTTTCTCACTGTCACAGTAGATGCAGATGAAAGAAGGCAGTTGGAAAACCAACTAAAGGTAGGCCGTTTTATTTTAGTGTTTAGAAAAAAATTCTAAAGTACATAGATTGAAATACTGCCAATTTTTTGTTCAATAAAACTGTATTATTTGGCCTGGATCTGGTATGATTGTAATGAGAATATTAAAGATTTTTTGTGTCACTATTTACTATAGGATGTTAATAGATGTTTCCAGTTACGAGATTCTCAATTGCATACATTATATGAGAGGCAGAAGGGTCTGGAACGCAAAGATAATGAGCTGAGACAGCAAAAGAAGGAACGTTTGGAGAGAAAAAACAAAAGGAAACAACTGGAATCAAAAATTAGTATGAAACACGATAGGTATGACTTCTGATGAGTCTGTTTGATTGCAAATATTTTCTCTTGCTGAGACAGCATTAAGATGCAGAAATAAGTCTGAAGTATTAAAATCAGTTATGATTTTGTATGTTGGTGACTAGGGCCATTTTAATAACAAAATGGAAATAACAAGCAATCCCTAAAATGTGTCTTAGCTACCTCTAGCCCATTGATTCTGACAAGATATAATTTATTCTTAAGAACTAATTGGCAGCTGGGCTTCAGAAGTGGGGTGATATAGGTGATGCAGAATATAGGTGATTCTCCCACCTTTCACTTCTGAAATATAGGTAGGTTCATCTGTGATTGAGGTCACCGCTGAGGATATATTTGTTCTCTTAAGCTTGGTCTACACACAGTTTTGTATACTGGTGAAACGGTTTCTGATACAAATGAAGAGGGGGAGGAGGAGGAGGATTTAAAAAAAATAATTATACTGGATGTTGTTATGCCAGTATAAAGGTACCTTTATACTCTAATAGTTTTATTTCTTTTCCCTTATAGGAATAAGCATACCGATATAAGCACCTTTATACTGGTATACATGCATCTGCACTATGTTGTTGTATACTTTAACTACCAATATAGTTAAAGCAGTACAGCCTTTGTGTATAGACAAACCCTTAATCTAGTTTCCTGTGGGTGTTTTGGTCTGTTACAAGATTATCACACAATTTTACATGATCAACAGAGATGTTATCTGGTCTTTGTTTCATAAACACTTGAAAAACCAAACTGAAGCCCCAACCTTAAAAGGGTTCATCTTCAAATATTATCTTAGTACTCTCATGAAACACCATTATATTCTTTTTTTGTGATGAGATGGGAAATAAGGTACATTATAGCAAGTGCTACTAAGATAAATGGACTGACCTAAATGTGGTCATGTACCCTCCTTGCATCTTAGGCCTGGTCTACACTAGGCTTTTATGTCGAATTTAGCGCCGTTATATCGAATTAACCCTGCACCCGTCCACACCAGGAAGCCATTTAGTTCGACATAGAGCTCTCTTTAAATCGATTTCTGTAATCCTCCCCAACGAGAGGAGTAGCGCTAAATTCGAAATGGCCATATCGAATTAGGCTAGGTGTGGATGGAAATCGACGCTAATAGCTCCGGGAGCTATCCCACAGTGCACCACTCTGTTGACGCTCTGGACAGCAGTCCGAGCTCGGATGCTCTGACCAGCCACACCCCGGGAAAATTTGAATTCCTTTTCCTGTCTGGGCAGTTTGAAGCGCAGTTTCTGTTTGGACACCGTGGCGAGCTCAGCAGCAGTGGCAGCAGTGGCAACGATGCAGAGCTCTCCAGCAGAGATGGCCGTGCAATCCAATAGAAAGAGGGCCCCAGCATGGACGGATCGGGAAGTCTTGGATCTCATCGCTGTGTGGGGAGATGAGTCCGTGCTTGCCGAGCTGCGCTCCAAAAGACGGAATGCAAAGACCTATGAGAAGATCTCTAAAGCCATGGCAGAGAGAGGCTACAGCCGGGATGCAACGCAGTGCCGCGTGAAAATCAAGGAGCTGAGACAAGGCTACCAGAAGACCAAAGAGGCAAACGGACGCTCTGGATCCCAGCCCCACACATCCCGTTTCTACGAGGCACTGCATTCCATCCTAGGTGCGGCCGCCACCACTACCCCACCCCTGACCGTGGACTCTGAGGATGGGATATTGTCCGCGGCCGGTTCCTCCGACATGTTAGCGGACGGGGAAGATGAAGAAGGAGATGAGGAGGACGAGGCAGTCGACAGCGCTGGCACCGCTGATTTCCCCGACAGCCAGGAGCTCTTCATCACCCTGACAGAGATCCCCTACCAACCGTCCCCCGCCGTTACCCCAGACACAGATTCAGGGGAAGGATCAAGCAGTAAGTGTTTTAAATATCTAAACATTTATTTACAACATAACTGGCATATTTAAAATATTAACAGTAGCTAAAGTGCTTTCAAACATGTAAACATTTATTTACAACAAAACAGGAAGATTTAAAATATTAACAGTGGGTAAAGTGCTTCAAAACATGTAAACAGGAAAGTCAAACAAAAGGGGAATCTGTGCAAAGTGTATCATGATTAGTCTGTCTTTGGGCGCCTCAATATGTAGTCCGAACCATTTTCAAAAAATTTCACAATGTCCGCTTCATGATTATAGTGCCCAAAACCCTGCAGTCATTTGTCCCTCCAAGGGCACCTAAGCCAAGAACTGGTCAATGTAACCGGGGATAGAGGCGAGATCCTCCGGGGAGAACTCCTCATACGCCTCCTGCAGGTGTTTTTCCAGCCTCATGAGCAGGTTCCTGGGCAGGGAGAGCTTATTAGGCCCCCCGTGGTAGGACACGTTTCCCTGCCACAACGCCAGCAGGTACTCCGGGATCATGGCCTTGCAGAGCATTGCAGCAAATGGCCCCGGTTTCTGCAGGCTGTCCCGGAGCATCTTCTCCTTCTGGCTCTCCGAGACCTTCAGGAGGGTGATGTCTGGCATGACTCCCTGCTGTGAATTAGGTAGGGGAAAGTTAGTATTGGGACTGCTTGCCCGTCCCTTTACAGAACTGCAACCGCCGGTTTACAGCCACACGGTTTACTGCCGCGAGGGGGTGGGACAGGGCCAGAGTTCATGCTTGCAGGATTGCTGCCAGCAGAGACTCGCATTGCTTTCTATGTGAAAGGAGGCCAGTGCCACTCTTAAAGTTTTAAGCGGCCACAAGTCTACGGCTTACCATGTTTGCCAGCTAGACAAAGTCCGGTGTCCAGCCCTGCTCCTCAGCTCGCCACAGCAAGACCGCAGGCACTGTAGGCGAGGCCCGAAAATTCGACCTTGTCCTCAGTGCGCGTGTGATAGGTGCTCTGCATGGTCTTGTTCACAGAGAAAGACTATGTTCTCTGTTCACAGATACATTGCTCTGTCTCAGGAATTCACTCCCTTTTTCCAATTCCCACAGCCACATCTGCCCAGAGGCTAGCGCACATTAGGAGGAGGAAGAAGAGGACACGGGAAGACATGTTTGCTGAACTAATGGGATGCTCCAGAGCACAGGCAGCCCAGCAGACACAGTGGAGGGAGAACTTGTCCCAAATGCACCGGGCAAACATTGAACGGGAGGAGAGGTGGCGACAGGAGGACAGGCAGGCTACTCAAACGCTGCTTGGACTAATGAGGGAGCAAACGGACACGCTCCGCCGCCTTGTGGATGTTCTGCAGGACCGGAGGCAGGAGGAGAGAGCCCCGCTGCAGTCTCTCTGTAACTGCCCTGCCCCTCCACCAAGTCCCATACCCCCCTCACCCAAAGTCCAAACACGGAGGGGTGGAAGGGGCCGTGAAAAATTTCACTCCACCCCTGCGGACTGCTCTACCACTAGAAGGCTCTCATTCCCCAAAATTTGAAAAGTCCTTTCCTACCCGCCTCACACAAGACCCCGTCCAAGTTTCACGCCCCCGTTCCATGTGCGGTTGTTAATAAAGAATACATTTCTGTTCATTTCTGTTTCCATCCTCTTCTTTTGGAGGGGAGTCTGTCTGAAGGAGGGGAAGGGGCTTGGTCATTGGACAGGACAGTCACCTTTAGCAGGGGGCAGGTGCAGCAGCAGGGCACATATACAGTGCAGTGACTAGTTATCCTGGTCAGTCTGGGAGGTGGTTTTCATGTTTTGTGTGGTGGGGGCGGTGGTGTTGCTCTGTGACTTGGTGGCGGGGGAGGGCAGTTACAGATCTTATGCAGCGGTCCTTACCCTGCATCACAGAGCCGCGCAGCAGGGGATCTGTAACCCTCCTCCCCCTGCAAGACAGTCACATAGCCGACACATACACGCAGTCCCGGCCAGGAGGGCTGGCAGGCTCCGTTGAAACAACCAGTCCACCACCGCGGAGCCTGTCATTCCTGGAGTTTAGAAGCATCATTTGCATCACAACCCTAAACCCGCCCCCCGCCACAGTCTGCGTCCCAGGTTTAAAACATTCCCGCGAAAACAGTAATAAAGACAACGGTGTCCATTAACAAAACAGAACAGATTTTATTTTTTGGGAAGGGGGTGAAGGGGGTATGTAATTGGAGAGGATAGTCGACGGCAACTGGGTAAAGAAACGGGGGCAAGTTCTGCTTCTGTGTCCACAAACTTAAAAGTCACTGGGTACCCTGCTCAGCCTTGAAACTGGCTTTCAAAGCCTCCCGGATGCACAGCGCGTCCCGCTGGGCTCTTCTAATCGCCCGGCTGTCTGGCTGGGCGTAATCAGCAGCCAGGCTATTTGCCTCAACCTCCCACCCCGCCATAAAGGTCTCCCCCTTGCTCTCACACAGATTGTGGAGCACACAGCAAGCTGCAATAACGATGGGGATATTGGTTTCGCTGAGATCACAGCGAGTGAGTAAGCTTCTCCATCTCCCCTTGAGTCGGCCAAAAGCACACTCCACCACCATTCTGCACTTGCTCAGCCGGTAGTTGAACAGTTCTTTTTCTGTGTCCAGGGCGCCAGTATAGGGCTTCATGAGCCAGGGCATTAGCGGGTAGGCTGGGTCCCCGAGGATGACTGTAGGCATCTCCACATCCCCAACAGTTATCTTGTGGTCCGGGAAGTAAATACCTTCCTGCAGCCGTCTAAACAGACCAGAGTTCCTGAACACGTGAGCGTCATGAACCTTGCCCGGCCATCCGACGTAGATGTTTGTAAACCGTCCCCGATGGTCCACCAGTGCTTGCAGCACCATTGAAAAGTATCCCTTTCTATTGATGTACTGGCTGGCCTGGTGGCCCGGTCCCAGGATAGGGATGTGAGTCCCATCTATAGCCCCACCGCAGTTTGGGAATCCCATCGCAGCGAAGCCATCTATGATGGCCTGCGCGTTTCCCAGGGTCACTACCTTTGACAGCAGTACCTTGACGATTGCCTTGGCTACTTGCATGACAACAACCCCCACGGTAGATTTGCCCACGCCAAAGTGGTTCGCGACTGACCGGTAGCTGTCCGGCGTTGCAAGCTTCCAGAGGGCTATGGCCACTCGCTTCTGGACAGTCAGGGCTGCTCGCATGCGGGTGTCCTTGCGCTTCAGGGCAGGGGACAGCAAGTCACAAAGTTCCAGGAAAGTCCCCTTCCGCATGCGAAAGTTTCGCAGCCACTGGGATTCATCCCAGACCTGAAGCACTATGCGGTCCCACCAGTCCGTGCTTGTTTCCCGGGCCCAGAATCGCCGTTCAACAAAATCCACATGCCCCATTGCCACCGTGATGTCCTGGGCGCTGGGGCTCGTGGTTTCTGACAGCTCTGTGCTACTCTCCGACTTCAGGCCCTCACGGCGGTGCCGTAGCCTCCTCGCCTGATTTCTCTGCATCTGCCTCAGGGAAAGGTGTATGATAAGGTGCAAGGTGTTGAGAACGGCCACAACTGCAGCGATGGTCGCAGCGGGATCCATGATCGCAGTGCTGTGGCGTCCGCGCTGTCACTGATCAAAAAGTGCGCGAACTGATTTCCCGCCGGCGCTTTCAGGGAGGGAGGCAGGGCGGTAGTGACTGACGGATGACGACAGTTACCCAAAAGCACCCTCGCCACATTTTTTTACCCAGAAGGCATTGGGGGCTCGACCCAGAATTCCAATGGGCAGCGGGGACTGCGGGAACTGTGGGATAGCTGCCCACAGTGCACCGCTTCCAATGTCGACGCTTTCCCCGGTAGTGTGGACTGACAAAGTCGAATTACTGTCCTTAGTGTGGACACACACGTTCGACTTTCTAATATCGATTGCACATATTCGATTTAACTAAAATCGAACTACTCTCGTAGTGTAGACATACCCTTAGTGTTACAATGTTGCTTCATTTTCCTAGGACATCGTTAGAGGATAAAGTATAAACAGTGGTTTCTAAATTCAGATTCAGTTCTGCTTTGTTGTCCAGCCAGAATGGGTTATAGCAAGTTAAACCTTCCTCCCAGAAACTAATTCTGTCGCTTAATCTCCATTAGTCCAGTGAAGACAAAATCCTGAAGTTTCTCTTTAATTCAGATCTCCTAATCAGTTGTACGTTGCACTGCTTCAGTACCAGAAAACTCGGTCACTTTTTTTCTTAAGGTTTATCATATAGTGGAGAAGATATTTTGTGTCAGTAAAAAGAGGAGGCAAATAATTTTTGAAGCTTTGTGCTAATGTGTAACCACTCTTAAAATATTTGACCAAAATTTTGAAACTGGACTCCTAAATAAGTGGCCAAATTTTCTTAAGTCAGTGGGAGTGCAGATACTCAGCATCTCTGAAAATCAAGCCACTGTTATTTAAGAGCCTAACTTTGGGAAACCAGGGTTAAAAACATAAGCCAAAATTTCCAAACTCTCTTCTGCAGTGAGTGCAATAATAGAAGATAAGTAGCTGTTTTTCATAAATTAATACATATAACAGAAATTAAAGAAAACAGCCTTAACTCCGTCTTGTAACGATGCGATGAAGGGGGAAAAAATCAGTTTCATCTTTTTGGGAACACACTCTAAAATGCCTTAGTTGTAATTATATCCTCACTGAATGACATCATTACAGGGTAGAGTTAGGATTGTTTGAGTGTCTTAATTGTGCATTACTTGCCTTAACATGTTCAGATTTCTTACAGGTGTAATCTTAATTCTGAATTTCTTGGGTTGAAAATGCTTGGTTTGGGGATAATGACAAGGATGTTGTAAGATTCTTTACTCTAAATTTAGACCTAGTCTACACTTAAAACTTAGGTCAACCTAGCTTCATCGCTCAGGTCTGAAAGTTTTTGCATCCTGTGCAACATAGTTAGGTTGACCTAACCCCCACTATAGACACAGCTAAGTCGACAGAAGAATTCTTACATCAATCTAGCGACTGCCTGTCAGAGAGGTGGATTACCTACATCAACAGAAAAACCCCTTCTGTCAATGTAGGGAGTATCTACACTACAGTGCTACGGCACCACATCTGCAGCATCATAGCTGTGTGACTGTAGCGTCTGTAGTGCAGACATACTGTTAGTGATACATACTCTCAATCTTAACAGTCAAAATACTCTTTATTACAGTATCTGATAGCTGTACCGTTATCATGTAGAAGAATCTAAGTTCTGGAATAGGATAAATTCAGTTTTGGGTTTGAGATGGTGTTCTAATCCATAGAGCAACATTATCACCTTTTTTGGAAAGCTGACCTGCATTTAGTCTGCTTACAGATGATAGAAAAAGGGCAACTAGGATGATCCGAGGAATGGAAAACCTTTCCTATGAAAGGAGACTCGAGGAGCTTGGTTTGTTTAGTCTAACCAAAAGAAGGCTGAGGGAGGATATGATTGCTCTCTTCAAATATATCAAAGGGATAAATACCAGGGAGGGGGAGGAATTATTTCAGCTCAGTGCTAATGTGGACACGAGAACGAATGGATATAAACTGGCCGTGGGGAAATTTAGGCTTGAAATTAGACGAAGGTTTCTAACCGTCAGAGGGGTGAAATTTTGGAACAGCCTTCCAAGGGAAACGGTGGGGGCGAAAGACCTCTCTGGCTTCAAGATTAGGCTAGATAAGTTTATGGAGGGAATGGTTTGATGGGATTACGTGATTCTAATCAATTAGGCAATAACGGCCATCGCTGGTAAAATGAGGGTCTGGCTAGAGATTCTTGCCTGTATGCTCGGGGTTCTGCTGATCGCCATATTTGGGGTCGGGAAGGAATTTTCCTCCAGGGTGGATTGGCAGTGGCCCTGGAGGTTTTTCGCCTTCCTCCGCAGCATAGGGCAGGGGTTGCAAGCTGGAAGATTCTCTGCGACTTGAAGTCTTTAGATCACGATCTGGAGACTTCAACAGCAGAGCTAAGGGAAAGTGGGGGGGTCAGCTTTTGTGGCCTGCATCATGCGGGGGGTCAGACTAGATGACCATATTGGTCCCTTCTGACCTTAAAGTCTATGAGTCTATGAGAAAAAGGAAATGGAGGAGGAATGTAAGATTTGTTTTAGAACCATAGTTAAGAATGAGATCCCTTTTACAGATAACATTTTCTGCTGAATTTTTTACAGAATCCTTTAGGATGGGTTGGGGCAGGAAGTCAAGAGGCAGAAAAATCAATTCCCCTTTTTCTTTATTTAGTAAGGGCAGTTGGACCTCTTCTAATTTTCAATGTATTCATTTATGATGGACGCTTTGGGATTAACAACCTGGGTATCTCAGCATGATTTAATCAGTATTAATAATAAATTGGTTTCTTTCATAGTTTGAAACAGATGGAGCAAGATGCCATCAATCTAGAAGAGGAGTCTCAACAAACAAATGCCAGGATCAAAGAAATTAATGTCCAAAAAGCAAAACTTGTTACAGAATTAATGCAACTCATAAAGGTATGGCTCCTTCTTAGCTTTATACACATTTTTCCTTGTCGTGAAGGACCTAGTATAGTTAAAAATAAAAAGGGGGGGGGGAGTGGAGCTGCCTTAATAGTGGGAGGTGTTTTGAAATGTCAGTTTTTATTGTTAAAAGAGCTAAGTTTACTTCTGCTACATGAATATGCTTTTTGTTTGAACATAGCCCATATAAACTCTCTCCACTTTCTGTTGTTGGCATGCACAATTTACTAAATGGGTACTTAAATATTATAAACTGACTTGGATAAAAGCTGCCATCTTGCTGGCTAAAGAGGCTTCCAGCCCATAAAATTGCCTAGCAAACATATGTGCAGTATATAACCTTTTCACCAAATTTCTTCTATCCCCATATACATTTTTCAATTAATTTTATTTTCCTTAGACCCCTTTCTTATCGTTACTTCTATATGAACATATTTTCTTGGTCTTACAAAAAATACCCCAGTTTATGATAATTCAAAAAGAAAAATCTTTTCTGTAATTTTTTCTAATTTATTTTGTCTTTTTGACAGCACTTGTGCATATTTCATTTGTGTTTCCTCTGCATAGTTAATTTGTCTATTTCAGGTGGGTTTTTCACACAGCACCTGAGACATATCTCGCCCTTTTTTACAAATTGTAAAATGCAATTGTAAAATCACACAAATCAACGGGGGGTCAGCTGCAGTAGCTGAAATTACTTTGAACTTGGGTTTTTAAAGAACTGACTAGTTTTCAATTTGTCTGTGGCCCTTCAATAATTTTAAACTCCTTGGAATAGCAAATCAGTCATACATATTATAAATATTGTGTACACCTTTGTTGTTGTATAAATGGTAATGGCCACTTCTTTGGGAAAGGTAGAGAACCATAAAATAAAATCCTTAAGTTTTAATAATCAGAGTAGATATTCTTCCCACTCCTTAGTTATCTTCTTCAATTCCCAGGACTTTTGGGGGGGCTGCTTGTGCTAAATGACCTCCTGTGTTCTGTGAAAGCCTTCAGTTGTTTCCTACCACCTTTGGGGGTGAGTGTTTTTGTGGATACAGACTAATACGGCTATCACTTAAATCCTTTTTTTTGGGTGTTGCCTATGAAATAATGCTGGTTCTACTGCACTGAATAGCCAGCATTAAAAGAAGTTTCTGCTTACCATGTCAAATAGATGAGTTGTTTTGGAGTGTATTGGTAAGCCCTGAATGGCAGCGGTTGGAGTCTTTCACAGATCATGTAGGATCATCTGGCTGAAGCAGCTTTGAAAACCACAGAGAATTGCAGAAGATAACCAATTTTAAGGCACGGTGGGCCCCCACGGTTTTTAAATTACTTTTAAAAAGTAATTTTGTATAGGTGATATGCTGTTATTAAGCAACTACTTTTTCAAAAGGAATATTATTTTTATGAACAAACAATTTTCTAAATTAAATTTTAAAATATCAGTTTATAAGAACAACAGCACATTCTAGGATGACTGTCAGTCAACTTACATGCTTATTGGGTGTAGTTAGTGTTCCTCTGCTTCTCATACACAGCACAACTAAAGTGGCATGTACAGTTATAGACCAGTGAACACCCTGTGTGGAGGAGTATTTTTTATTTTTCTCCTCCCGCTACCCCATAGCAAACTGGCTCTCTAATATACTTTCTATTCCTCGGCAATACAGATTGGAAGGTATTTGATTGCCCAGCTGCATGGAAGAATGATAGTTGTTAATTATGTGTCACAGGAATGTATATCGATTATACAACAGTCAAGGCTACACAACCATCTCAGTACAGTGTTTCAAACTGAAGAGTAAAATGCTCAGCCAAATTAACAGGCTGCTGCTATGTACTGTCTCTTTAAAGGAGCAGTGAACTGCGTAAGATTTTGTGAGTGTTCAAATGAGAAGGACTAGATATTGCAGAAAGAAGTTTTGGGGGGAGCACTCAGTGCTGGAAGGGTTGTTGAGGTCCTCCTGCAAAGAGTAACTGGATGGTGAAAGCCTGAATGCTTGTATGCTGGCTGTTGGTGTCAGGACTGTGAGCCACAGCAGCATAGTATTCTAGGCAACTAGAATTGCAAAGCAGGTGGTGAGTGTGAACTCCTTGTTAGCCTGGGTGAACCCCAAAGTGTGACACATTAAGTAATTGTTTTTCCCTCTTTTTGTTACAGAACTCTAGCTCTTGTTTTTCCTTAAATAGCTGTAGCCTTTAAAAATTGCACACTTTTTTCAAATAATGTAATCTTAGGTTTTTAAAAAAGTCACTTCACAATTTTTGTAACTTTGAAGCAGAGGATTTTCCTAGATGTTGTTTACATAACCTTCACAGCTGTAAGTAATGTTAAAAAAACAAATCTATATGTTTAGTTGCACATCATGCACACCAGCAAAGCTCTGATTTTGCTACAAAATAAATTAGACGTTTAGCTTCCTTGTGTGGGAGAGACAAGAAATACTTAAACAAACAAGCACCTTGCTGCTTCAAGAAACAAACTGAAAACAAAATTGGGTTGGAGAGCTGAATCTGGAGTCCAAAACTTTGTATAAAAATTGGTATCTTGTAAGCTGGTTTGTAAAGCCTGATGCTGCTGACAATGTATCAGTTTCGAGTGTTTCACGACAAAGGAGATTTATGTTTTTTGTGTTTTTGCTCTGCAGAATTGCATAACACTGAACATCCTCAAAGTGGATTTGGTTCTTCAGAGCACTACAGTGAATTCCAAGAAGAATAGACTAGAATCTGATTATAAAGCAGCAACTGTACAACTAAGAGCTTTAGAGGTAAGCTTTGCTTTTTGTTTCTTGGTGTATTGGTAAATCAACTTTGAAAACACACCTTTTGTCCGGAGGCCTCCGCACTCAGGAATGGGCTGCTTCTGTTCTCTTTCTTAGTAATAGGTATCTCTACTCCTGTTGCTAAGGTTTTTGTGCTTTCTGAAGCTTTCATCAGTTCTCCAGTCCCTTTCCCTTCCAGGTGAAAAGGAGCTTTGCTTTCCCATGCTAACCAAGATGGCTACCTCTTCTGTGAAGATGTGCCCTAAACACTTTAAACAGTGTGGAACTGGCATAATATCCTTCATAGCGGGACCCTTTGGCCCAGTCTGTCATTTAGAAATGTCATCTTCCTCCAGTGAGTAGCTCCAGTTGGGACCAACCTTCCAGAACTGACACTTGGTAGTGGACTGACCCAAATGGGATCTGATGAAGATCTGGAGGAAAGCACATTCAAGTAGGATAGGGCTGAGACCCTAGTTCTCCATAGCTGTTTTCCTTATCCTTTTTATTAAACTCCTGCCTTTGGGGAGGCCTAGCGGAATGAGTGGGAGCAAGTTTCTTCCCCATTGCCATTTCTCCTACACTGTGACTTTTAAATGTTAGAAAGTAATGCGCTAAATGTTTCACATAAACTAATTTTATGGAGGAATTTAGCATATATGGTAGACATGAGAACTTTCATAATTTCTGGCCTGATCCTGCAAGTACAAAATTCCCTTTCCTGGCAGTGAGAATTTGGGTGTGCAAGAGGGGTCCCATATTTTCAGTTCACCGGTGACCTGAATCAACATCACTTGTTGGACAACTGCATGTAGCAGAAAAGTTGAAATAATAAAATAAAGCTTTCAAGAAACTGCAGGCAAAGGTACAGAAACTGGTGCACAGAAGTAGTAATTAGTATGAGGTATTACAGAAATTATGTAGTGAAACTAAATTAAAACCTACACATTATGATTAAACATCAGATTAATTGCCAAATAATCAACAAAGACCGCTGCAGAACACATGTTACTCTTGCTGCCATTCGTGAAGATCAGAGCAGGGGACAGTTTAAAAAAAAAAAAAAAAAAAAAATTCCAAACCAGTGGTGCCTGCAGCCATATGCACATTACACATGGTGCGTACCATTGGTGGGGTAGAGCTGCTCCGGTGCCAGGCATCCCAACCTGAGTGACACTGGAACACTGCACAGTGACTCTCAATGCCACTCGTTGAGATTTGACCCGGTCATGATGGAGGGGTGGATGGGCCAAACTTGAGTGGTGCCGTGCTGAGTTAAAGTGAGAGTGGTTCAGTTCTGCATACCATGTGAAAAATTTCTGGTGGCGCCCCAGGAGAAATCCGGGGAACTCTTGCTAATATTGCATTTATTAATATTGTTTCTCTTATTAAAAGTTGTTAGTCTTTAAAATATTGTTATAAGACTTGAATGTCCCATAAAACCCAATTCATTCCCTCTTCCAGAGGAAAGAGGGCTGCATATGTTCATGTGTGAGTTGTCAGCACTGGGATTCCGTGGAAATAGCAGCACATTGGGTATATTTTAGACACTTGGATTGAAATGCATTTTCCTTCCCAACGTTTATGCTTCAGAATGTGTCACGTTAGTAGCAACAGATTTGTGGGTTTTTTTGTTTGTCATGGCAGCTCAAGTCAGAACCTTAGTATTATTTTAACAACTTTTTGTATTTAATTTGTCTAATGAGCATGAGAAGCAAGTGTGTGTTTATGACCCATATTGAACAGTAGGGAGGATTGTTAGCCCCATCTGCTCGTTAGATAATTGGCACAGTCGCCTTTGTGTTTATGCTGATTGAAAGAGACTTGCTAATTGTCTTGCTTTGATAGCTTGTTAATTTTTAGGTTCATTTGGTGTAATTTTTTTAAATGATTGGTATTAAACTCAGTATGTACGTTATTTTTTCTTTTAGGCCAAGTTTGAAGAAAATGCAATTCTGTTTTCCTTCTGTATGAATTGCCCATCTTTAATTATTTAAATACTGTCACTAAGAATGCATTCAAACACACATTCATGGGAAAATATTGGCTACTGGCTACTATATTTTCTTTGACTAGTTTCTCATTTCCCACAAAACCAATTGCACTGGTTATGAACATAAAAGAATACAAATTGCTTATGAAAATAGAATGTGAGAGGGTTCTAGTATCCAGTAGCTATGCCTTAGCTCCACTCTAGCATAGAACTCTCTCCCTCACTGCCCAGACTAACCTCTCTTCCTGAATTAGTTCTTATATTGTCAGCTGAAATAATAGTAACACATAGCTCACCCTAAGTCTTCTCCCTTAAGCTAGAATTTCCCTCTAGGACCCATCTATTCCAGACAGTAATTCACTGTGCCCAGAGGGGCACTCTCACATCCCTTATATCCAGGGTGGGATTAACTAACTGTACTTGCCAAATGTTAGCATTTCCATGAAATATTCGAACACATCATAATTGGATGGGTCTATAGAAGGTTCCACATGTATGTACTTATATACATACTTAAGTGTGTGTGAGAAAATATCCATCTCATGTGGATGTGTTAGCCAGGTAATAAATATCAGTCATGTGATAAATGAATTTATCACACACATTTGAATGCCTCACCTACCTACTAATCCATTTCTCCTGGTATTTATTCTAACACTTGTACCCGGAACAGCTTCAAACACCTGATTTTTTTCTTTTTAAAAAATCAGCCTGCCTCCTTCTCTTCCCAAATACATGTGTTTCCCCCAAAATTACAGCTGCCAAACGGCCTGGACAGGCAAAATTCAGTCCTGTGCCTGAAAACATCGCTTTAAGGCCTATTTCGTGCAGCCCTGCAGAGTTATAAATGGGAGCTTCTAGCCTTGGAATTGCCAGAGATGACAGACTATAAAATTGACATTTTTATGTACAGAAAAACGATATATGTCATTTTCACAGGTTCTTTTGGCTTCTTTTGAACCCTGTATGTTTGGACTCATGATAATGAAGGCAATTGGCTTTTAAAGTGTTGGGATACAAAAAATAATCTGTTACATTTTGAAAACTCGCTAAAATGTTCCTAAATATTTTTCTGTAATATATAGCATGAATAAACACATAGTGGAGCAGGTGTGGTGAGGGATGTAGGTTTTATTGACACTCATTTAGAGTGACCTGTGTAACTCACTTTTGGCTTGTGAGTAATTGGGCTATCCCAAACTTGTGACAATAAGTTTAATGCTACACCACACCATCATGAATTCTTCCTTTCTGTCTATATGCACACAGTGCTCAAAAAAAAAAAAAAAAAAAATTAGCATTAACACAACATTAGAGAAATCAAATTTTCAGAACTAAAAAAAGGTAGAATTAATGCCAAGAAATTGCAGTTATTTGTGCTTTAAAAATACCTACATAGAGGGTTGAAAATTCCATCTTAATTTTCTCCTATGCTTCTACTTTAAAATGGGGCTCTTTTTATATCATTATAAAATACCTGTTCAAACTGTGTAGTTCTTTACAACTTTACATATGCAGCCTTTAATGCCTTGCTTGATTTTTTTTTTTTCAGTCGCAAGACTTCAAAATAGTTGTCAGGCCTTGCTTGATTTTTAAGTTGTAATGAGATCTACAAAACAAGCCTAGTTTTCAGAAAATTAGTACAGAAATTTAAAATTCTGACTATTAAAAGCCGAATGGACTAACATTCAAGGTAACTATTACATGGTCCTCAGGTATACAAACGACAGAGCTTGATGTGATTCAGAGTCTCAAACCAAACTAGCAGTGAATTAATCTAAAAAGCTTCGCATGAATGTTTTAACATGCTGATTTAAACTTTCATAACTTTAGAACTGTTGAACTAATTTTATTAAAATTTATTTTGTCCTTAAGTGGAAGGTCCCTAACTCTGTGGGTATTTTTATACTTTGTGGTTTTATTGCACCTTTTTCTGACGATATCAAAGCACTTTAGAAAAATGTATTAAATCTCACAACACCTCTTTAAGGATGATAGAGAAGTATGATTTCCATTTTACAGAGGGTGAAACAACAGGCACATTGAGGTTAACTTGCCCAACTTTGTCTAACTTCAGAAATACTGAACCACTTTTGTCCGTAAAACAGCCACGTTTGCAAGTTATGCAGGTGAACACTTCTGCTCAGGATTTATGGAATATGTTTTTGTCCGTCTCTCCCAACCTCCCCCCGCCCCCACCATATGCAGAGCCTAAATGTTTGAACGTATATTACACATGCTTTGGGAAGAAAAACTTCTCCTTTGGATTGATACCTAGTGTAGAAAATGTCAGTCAAAAATATGTATGCCAAACTCTTGAACACCTGTAAGAATTGAGGTTGCATTTGTCTTAAGTATAACTGTTACTACTACTTGTGTTGTATTATTTAGAACAGTGATATGAATTAATCTAATTACATTGACAGAGAGTAACTTAAACAAGTTTTATTGTAAGTACTCTCTCTATAGGGTGGTCAGTATATTTTTAAAATGTGAAACGGACACTTCATCCAGTAGAATACACAAGTATTGAGTCTTTAGTTAACTGTATACATTTTAAAACATTTTTGGTCCCATTTTTGTCCCATGTGATTCCTGGTTTATGTCGGGGTGTAAATGTATGAAAATTACATGAAAATTGTTTATAATTGACTGTGCTTTCAACAAAAGTGAAAACAAGATCTTAGTCCCTGCCCCAAGGAGTTTACAGTCTAGAGGTTCTAGCTTTGATTGATAGACACATGTAGCACGATTTTTCTAAATTTGCTCTTAGTCATTACTGTGAAACTGTTACTTAGTATCTTTCGCCTGTAATAGTAAAGGTAGCATATGAGAGATGAAGAAAAATACATTATTTCCTGTTTAATATACAGCTAATCTGTTTGTACTGTATAGTTTCAACTTAAATATTCTTCGTAATGCAAATCCTATTTACTAGATGGCTCTGTCATGTCTAGTAGAAAAACTAGTGCTAGTTGGGAGGCATGATACAAAATAAAGAAACACTGCAATAGTCCATCTCTTCCACCACCAAATTTTAAAGCAGAGATCTACATCTGGACCTAGGCAGAGATCAAAACGGTGGCTCTCTTTGTGAAAAACACATTCATATATTTTACAATTGGGCGCTCAGTTTGATCCATTCACTCAGATCTGCCATCCCTTTAGTTAAAAAAACAAAAAACAAAAATTTAAAAAAGTTGTTTTTGAAGGGAGGGATTATTTTCAACCTCTGTAAACAATCTGCTATGATTTCACAAATCACCTCTCTGAATCTGACATGATTAATGCTAGTTCTAATGGAGATGGTGGAGTTGGAGTGTGTGAAATTGATCATTTTTGTCATTAAACTTTCTTCTGTAGTTCTCTCTCTCTCTAGAACAATTGAACTTCATGCAGGATCACAGATTGATTGACTGTAACTGAAGGCAATGGAGTTTTCTTTAAAATAAAACATCTTTTTATTTTAATTTCTTCTATAATAGCAACAAGTTTCTGACTTGGGTGAAAAAAAACGTGTTCTTTTGGAGAAGTGCAAGGGACTGATGAGAAAAGCTAGACAGGCGTGTAATCTCAGCCCTGATCAAGAAATTCCAAAAGACTTTCAGACTGTAAGTATTAAAAACAAAAAGCACATTTTTATAAGGGTGTAATGGTATAACATGAAGAGATACTTTCGCTAGCTAAGACTGTTCATTTATAATATTCAGAACTATGCTCTTTTAGTGCACCTGCACCTAAAGCAAAATAGTCTGTTTGCGAAAGCTAGAAGAGTGAATTCCCAATTTCTCCTTACTTCCTGCTCCAGGTTCTTACAGTTATGTAGTACAAGTCAGAGCAAACTCTACTTCTTCTCCTTAGGGACTCTACCCTGCCTTTCTATGCCTTCTGCTTTTCAGCCTGATCCAAAGCCCATTGAAGTCAATGGGCTTTGGATCAGACCACAAGATCCCTGTTTTGATTCTCTGGTTAATCTCTTCCCTGACTACTTTAATAAGGGGCAAGGGCACCCCTTTTTCAAGATCCTTGTTATATATCTTTGTAATTCTGCCCACTCCCTTTAAAAACAAACAAAACCCACTTCTCAATAAAACAAATCTGGAGTTTGTAAGACACGTTCTTTCGGAAGTATGTTGACCCAGCCCTACCTTAGCCTGCCTTAGTCCCGCTGCGTGCCACTGCCACATCAGAGCCGCTCCAGGTAAGCGGCGCCAGGACGGAGCCCGCACCCCGAACCTCTCCTGCACCCCAACCTCCTGACCCAGCCCTACATTCATGGCCCTGCATGCAATTTCCCCACCCAGATGTGGCCCTCGGGCCAAAAAGTTTGCCCACCCCTGCTGTAGTTCCTCCCTCTGCTGTTGGCCTCACTTTTCCTGCCCACAGTGCTCCTCTACAGCCTTCCCTCCCTTTGTTTTTACCTTCCCTATCTCCTCTCCATCGGCCTATTGCCTCTTTTTGCTTCCCCTTCCTCCAATTCCCGCTTAATGCCACCTCTACCTTTTCCTTCACTTTAAAATCATCCTGATTATAAATGCTTTAAAAAATACATGCAAGTAAGCTTTCTTGAATGTTCATCTTGTCTCTGACCTTTCCACCCTGCACGCTACCTAGGCCTTTCTGTTTTGTCTTCCCTTGTTATGTCATGTATTCATTATGATCTCTTCTGAGCAGGAAGTGTATGTTTGTCTGGAAAGCACCTCTCTCAAAAGAAGTTTCCCTTTTTCTTTATTTTTAATTCAGTCCTCCACCTAACCCCTTTGCCCGTCATTTGTTTTTGCTTCTCTAAAATAAAACTTGGTCTTGCAAAACCTTACTTGTATCAATATTGCCATTTACTTCAATATAAAGAACTGTTCATGTAATGATTTGCATGATCATTGTGCCCTTAAATTGTCATCTTCTCAAGAATAGGGACTATGTCTGTAAAGCAGGTGCTATATAAACTTAACTACCACTCCCCCCAGGATTTAAATAGTATTTTAAGTTTAGTTCATTTTTACACTGTTATGAAAACTGGTATATCCCATGATCACAAAAAGGGTTTTCCTTGTTATTTATTCTATATACACAATAGGGGAGGGAGAGAATTTGTCAGGTTAATTAATCAAAATTCCCACTTTAAAGGAAAGAAATTTGGGCCAGATTCTCCTTCCTATTCCAACTTAGGCAACATGAAAGGCCCAGAGCCTGGATGTATCTGGGCAGCCGAGTATTCCTCCTGTGTGGGAAAGCGCTCATCTGGCATAGCCAGCTCTTATACTACCATCCCCTTTCTGGATGCATGACCAGAGTGCCACTGCACTCCAACAGTTCTCAAGTAGTGGGGCTCTTATGGACCATTGCCAGGTGACAGGGTTAGAGCAGCTGCACCAGGTTTGGGGCTACACCTGCACAGGCAGAGAATTAGGGAGCCATAGTTAGCTTCCCAACAGCCCTCCCTCATCCCCCCCACACCAAGCACTTCTCAAGAGAAAATCTAGCCACTTAAATTTAAATGGATTGTGTCTTAATAAAGTGATCTAATGACTAGCAGTGTCCTTGATTGTCCAATTTCTTGCTACTTTTTAGTCATATTTCAAGCCTCTCTCAACATTAAACTATCTAATGAATAGATTGTTATGCTTCTTGTAGGCATTCCAGGACCTTCCAAGCACATTGGATGAAATTGACGCTTTACTGAATGAAGAGAAATCAAGAGCCTCCTGCTTCACAGGCCTAAATGCTTCAGTATGTTTCCTCCAGTATTGTTCTTGCTTCCCACTCTGTACTAGAACTCTTGGTAATAATAAGCTAGACAGCAGGAACAATGTGCTATAAATGCCAGATTCTGAATCTATTAGAATTTTAAGTAGGTTCTTCCAAAGGAACAGCATGTTCTCTGCCTTTTGTTTAGAGAAAAATAGTTGGGTTAACCTGAAATACAGCCATGGCTTAGTTGCTCTTTGCTTTAGAGAGACTAGTGTGTCCTGTTCAATGTATAAACCGTGCATACACTACTTAATTATATGTAAACAAGTGCAGTGTTTACATGTGTGTATTTTACTGTTAAGGTTTGAATTGATAAATATCTATTTTGTCAATTTGAAAGACTATATTTTTGAAGGATAATGCTTTTTCCTGACAGGTTGTTGAAGAATATAATAGAAGGGCACAAGAAATACAGCAAGTAACGGAAGAACTAGAGGAAAAGAAAAACGAATTGGAGAGCTATAGGCAAAACATTTCACAGGTAATATATGAAATCATTACTGTAGTATAATGAATGTAGGAGAAACATAAATGGGTATATACTTTTATTAAAATGCATCATATTCATTTTAAAAGACATTTCAAGTTTGATGCTAGGAAAAATGAAATGTTAGCAACTGCTGTATGCAGTAGTGTTATAGCCATGTTGGTCCCAGGATGTTGGAGAGACAAGGTGGATGAGGTAATATCTTTTATTGGACCAACTTCAACTTCTGTTGGTGAAAGAGACAAGCTTTCAAGCTTATACAAAGCTCTTCTTCAGGTCTGGGAAACTAAGGGCTTGTTTACCCTGGCAGGTTACAGCGCTGCAACTTTCTCACTCAAGGGTGTGAAAAAACACCCCCTCCTGAGCGCAGCAAGTTTCAGCACTGTAAAGCGCCAGTGTAGACAGCACTGGGAGCTATGTCCCTCGTCGAGGTGGGTTTTTTTAGCGCGCCAGGAGAGCTCTCTCCCAGCACTCTGCCGCAACTACACAAGCCACGTTAAAGTGCTGCTGCGGCAGCGCTTTAACATTGCCAGTGTAGACAAGCCCTAACTCAGAGTGTCACTGTTAAATACAAGGTGGAACAGATTGTTAATTTAGCATAAGTAGTTAACACATATTTCAAAGGATCATTCAAGATAAAGTGGCCTGTTAACACCCCTCCAGTCATAGGGAGGAAAGGAAGTTGGAAGTAGCTGGCGGTGGCGGGTGTTAGCGGATTACAGATTGTTATAATAAGCCATAAATCAAGTGTCTCAGTTCACAGGGCCGGCTTTAGCAAGAGCGGGGCCCGATTCCTGGGGGCGGGGCTTGCGGCAAGCCCCACCCCCAGGAATCGAGCCCCGCTCCAGCTGGGGTCGCCGGGCTTGGGTCCGTCCCGGAGCCACTTGGCGGCCAGAGCCGAGCCGACGGGGCCGGGCCGGAGCTGAGCCAAGCCGTGGGGGCTGGGCCAGACCCGAGCCGCGCTGCGCCGCGGGGGCCGGGCCAGACCCGAGCCGCGGGGGCCGGGCCAGACCCGTGCCGGAGCCGTGGGGGCCGGCGCGCTCGGCCGAAACTGGGGCCGGAGGTAGCTGCTTGGCCGGGGCTGGGCTGGGCCGCGCCTCCCTGGAGCCCTTCTCTCACCCCCCACCACCCCAGCTTACCTGGTGCTGCCTACCCGCCCCTGCTTCTTTTCAGACTTCCCGCGAACCTCTGATTCGTGGGAAGCAGGGGAGGGGGAGGAGCAGGGGGCGGAGCGTTCAGGGGATGGGAGGAGGGGGAAGTGAGCTGGGGGCGGGGTGGAGAGCTGCGTCGCGGGGCCCTCTTAGTGCGGGGCCCAATTCAGCCGAATCGGCTGAATCGGCCTAAAGCCGGCCCTGTCAGTTCATTCCGTGATTTTTAGTATCTGGCAAAGTTTTATGAATTTAAGGTCCCAGGCTCATCTTTTCAAAGTGTTATGCAGGTTTCCTTTGATGATGAGGACTGATAGGTGAGATACAGAGTGATTGCTTTGTGAAAAGTGTTCACCCACAGGTGATAGGGTGTTTTTATCTTTTATCATTTGCCTGTGTGAGTTCATTAAAGAGCATAGTGATTGTCTGGTTTCACCCAAATAGTTGCTATTGGGGCATTTAGTTTACTGGATGAGGTTTTCCACATGTGTAGGACCCATGGTTCTTGAAAGATGTTTTGTAGGGGGTGTTGATCATTGTAGCAGTGCAGATGTGTCTGCAAGTTTTGCATCTGTTCTGGCAAGGTGCTGCTTTGAGTTGGTATGGCCTGATCTGTGGGGAGATTGCTTTTGATGATGAGCTTGGAGAGGTTGTGGGGGTTGTTTGAAGGCCAGAAGAGGGGTTTTCAGGAAAGATTTATTTCAGGATGGGGTCCCCATCGAGCATGGGCAGCAGGTATAATATGCCAGGGGAGGCTCTGCCTCCCCTAGCGCAGCCGCTGCTTCGGGACCCGGTTGCAGGTTTAGCGGGTGAAATTTTTGCTTTTTATTATGCCCCATGCAGGTTCCGGGGCGACTGAGGAGGCAGTATGTGCTCCTGGGTTTATTAATATTCTCCCTGGACTCTAGGAAGATTACTGATGAACGCGGGATGCTGTCTGAGTAACACATACCGCCTCCTCAGCCACCCCGGAACCTGCATGGGGCATAGCAAAACCTCTTCTTTCTTCCAGAAGAGAGAAGAAGAGAAGAGCTTTTTAATTTTTGTGGGGCGGCTTGGGGTCTGCAGAGGGGAGGCGTGGGTGCAGGGGGTTCCGGCTGCCCTGGGACTCCTCTGAGCAGGTTTGGGGAGGCGCTCAGGGCTCTGGCTGGCCTGGGGCTCCTCTGGCCGCAGAGGGGGGAGTAGGTTTTGGGGCTTGGGCCCCGGGAGGGGGGGTAGTAAGGGAGGCTCGGGGCGCTCTGGTCGCGGGGGGAGAGGGGGTCTCCAGCTGGGGGGTTGGAGGGGGATTCGAGGGGCGGAGCCAGAGTCTAGCCTCCCTGAAATGGGGCTCCACACCGCCCATGCCATCGAGTATGAGTTGTAGTTGTGCGATGATACCTTGTCTGGGTTCCAATATGGGGTGGTAGATAACAACTAGAGGTGTGCATTTGGAGTGGGTTTTATTTCTGTATTGCAGCAGGATCTCTTGGATTATTTGGGTGGTCCAAGTGATGCGATCTACTTCTCTGGTGGAGTGTCTATGTTTGGTGAAAGTTTTGAATGTGTTAAGGTGTATATCCCAGACTTTCTCTTCAGAGCATATTCTGTGGTATCTGAGTGCCTGGCTGTATATAACCGTTTTCTTGGTCTGTTTTGGGTGGTTACTTGATCTATAAAGGTAGGTATGGTGATCTGTGGGCAATTTTTAATGTAAATTTCACTGTAATAGTTAAATTTGGTATTTTGTTAATTATAGCTTCAACTGTAAATTCTTTCAGAGGTTGTTTTACATTAGTCTCTTTATTTTTAGGTTAAAGAAAGGTGGCTAACACCTTTGAAACAGCTGGTTGAACAAATTAATGAAAAGTTCAGTAATTTTTTTAGTTCTATGCAGTGTGCTGGTGAAGTTGATCTTCATACAGAAAATGAGGTATGATTACATTTCCATATCTATGAAGAATAACGTCTACATTTTAATTTTTTTGTGCTTAAATGTCTCAAAATGAGACAAAATGATTTGTAATTTTGTTATGGGGAAAAAGGGGGGTCACCTCCAGGCATTAATTTTAAGTCCTCTTGATCCTTTTACATGAAAATCTAACTTCTCTTTAAATACCAGAACTAACTAATTTATGTCTCAACCAAAGAAAGCAGGACCACCAGCTGTATAACCGTCAGTCTTATCAGAAGTTTCCAAAGCCAGATGGAGCTGAGTAATGCACTTATTTCAAAGATTAGTTTGTCTATCACATTCTTCTTAAGGATGTCTAAACCTTTCTAGATCCCAACTTTCTGGATGTGCATGTACCCTCTCTGTCAAAGCAGAACCTTCTGGAAAGAGCAATGATTGTTGGAGCCACCCACATGCTTCATCACAAGAACCAAGGGGAATACAAGGAACCATGGCCCTGATCTTACCCCAAGTTCCTTTTTGATCACTGCAGTAGATGGAAACGGAAACCTTGGCTCTTCCTCGCCCAACCTTCCTGGTCCTATTCTAGTTCTAGTAGTTAGTTAACAGCTCATGGTTGTTTGCTGTTTAGCATTAAAAAATTGCATTGACTTAGTTATTCTGTATTTCAGGATGATGCTGCAGCTTAATTGCTAGTCAAGAGCTGATTCTACCCCTCACAGTAGTACAGATTGGCTCTGTTGTTGGTTACTGTTTAGGTCTGTCCATTTCAGTCTATATTTGGCAGTTGTTTCTATATTTTGGTGCAGCATCAGTCAGGTTTGTTCCGCATTCAGTCATTTGTGGTGAACTGTTATGCTTTCAGTGGTATTTGAGAAGTATCTCTTAGTCTGGCGAAGTGGGTATTCACCCACGAAAGCTTATGCTCCAATACGTGTCTTAGTCTAAGGCTACGTCTTCACTACGGGGGGGGTCGATTTAAGATACGCAAATTCAGCTACGCGAATAGCGTAGCTGAATTCTACGTATCGCAGCCGACTTACCCCGCTGTAAGGACGGTGGCAAAATCGACCTCCGCGGCTTCCCGTTGACGGCGCTTACTCCCACCTCCGCTGGTGGAGTAAGAGCGTCGATTCGGGGATCGATTGTCGCGTCCCGACGAGACGCGATAATTCGATCCCCGAGAGGTCGATTTCTACCCGCTGATTCAGGCGGGTAGTGTAGACCTAGCGTAAAAAGTGCCACAGGACTCTGTCGCTTTTTACAGATCCAGACACAGCTATCCCTCTGATCTCTTAGTCTTGGTTGCTGGTGGGGAAAATAAATATCTGAAATGCCTTGGAGAGGGGCATTGAGTGGAGTAAAATAAAAATTAATAAAATACGCTTTCATTGAGAGAATCCATTTTAGATTATTATTTTAAGAAACATTTATGTTACACAGACCTCTTATATGAAATATTCACTGTGTGATGTTGAACTAAACTGTACATTACAGTCCACGCAACTTACAGTTGCTTTATAAAACTACTATAAACTACTCAAATTCTCAGTTTTAAGAGTGGTTAAAATAAATAAATAAATAAAAAGTTAAAGGCTCTTTGATGAAACTTCAAGGGTATGAATCTTTAGAGGAGAGGTCCTATCTGGAAAATTTCCATTTTACATGAATAGTTCTGCAGACCAGCATCTCCCAGAATTCTTGACGTCTGGGCTGCTTTCCTCTCTGCAGTTCATGGAACCTGATCAGCATTTTGACACCACGTGGTCTGGCTATGCCTTCTCTGCAATCGCTTGTTGCCAGATTCTCTGCCTCTGTGGCAGCAGACAGTGGCGGTTTCATTTGCGCCTGCCCTTACTCCTTCTATTTTAACTCTTCTGCCCAGTTTTTTGGGCAGTGGGGAGCAGTGTTCTCCTTCCTCGGTTTTTCTCCTCTCCCCAGGGTCAGTTAACCCTTTGGCGGCTTAATCCTCCCTGAGCCTCCGCAGCAGTGTCCTTTGGTCAGCTCATTTGCCTCTTATAGGCATAACAGAGCAGCCAAGAAAGTACCAGTTCAAATTTAAGCAGTGTTCTGTATGCAAGGCAGCCTTCCCAGACTTGGCAGATAGCAAGATGTGCCCAACCTGCACCCAACCTTCCATACCTATCTTCATTAGGTCCCAGGGCTATGAGTTGAACAGGCAGGTGGGGTTCCCTACCCACCCAGGCAGCCAGGACTCCAATGGGGAAAAAATGGACCAGGAACCTCAGTGCAGAACAGGGAGAGACTCCGAAAGCAGGGAGGACCCTCCTGACCACTCAGCTTGAGGGGTACATCACATGGGACCTCTGGCAGAACAAACTGGGGAGGCTTGGGCAGGACTTGCAACCCTGCAAGTTTTAAAGAGGGTACTTAGTGCCATGGGGAAAGAAACAGGACTTCTCATCAGCCTCCCTTTCTCGTATGCCAACCAAGAGGGTTTTGGACAGCAAGTTCCCCCCTCCCACTTGGAATGAGACCCAGTGGGGTAGGATTTTGAGACAGACCTCTTGAGAGGGCAGTAGGCCCTAAGGAAGGCAAGTTGCAAAAGGCCTTAATAAAGCTGCAGCAGAGCTTTCACTTTCCCAAAGCATGCTAAGAAAGGTTTAAAAAATTCTAAAGAAGCTAAAAAGAAAAAGGACAAAAAATCCAGAAGATATGAGTCCTCTGACTTCTCTTCTTCCTCCTCCTACACTGAGGAAGGCAAACTGCCTGGCTATGAAACCTGCTAAGGCTCCTGTGAGTACCTCAGAATAAACTTCTCCCCTCAAAATCCTCCCTTGAGGCTGTAATACCTCTTCATTTCTCCTTCAGCCAGTGATTAGGTATGCTTGGAACAAGCCTAATAAGGACAAGCATATTAACAAAAGCAGCTTATAACTTATAGCCTTTATATCATATAGCCTATATTAGGCTTTATATCATTCAAGAACCAAAGGGCTATATTGCAGAGATACAGAAGGTTGACACCACTGGAGCATCCGTTGCCAAGGATTTGGTTATTCCATCAGAAGGGAAGTTCTACCCTAAAGAAATCATGGATAAGAAGATGGAGGCCACTCTCAAAAGGGCTTTGAAGCCTCTTCTGCCACCCTCCAAGCATCTCTGGCACTTTGCAAGAACATCTCTTTCCTGGCTGGAAGATCTCAAAGCCCTTAAGGATGGAGTTCACCCTGACTTTGGTCCACTTTTAAGAAAGTCACCTAGCAACAGCATTTGTAGCTGATGCTTCAATGGATGCAATGAGGTTCTCAGTCCAAGCTATGGCTTCCAGCTTAGTAGTCAGGCACCACCTGTGGCTTTGACCCTGAAAGGTGGATTCTCACTCTAAGCAGATCCAGTGCTTGGCAAAGTTTATAGGCTTCCTTTTTTTTTAAATAAAAGCTGGATAAGGTGGTGGCTGACAATGCAGCAAAATCCTAATAGTCCCTCCCTTTCCCACTAAGTGCCCTCAGGAGAGAATATAGACTGGTCTTCAAAAGGAGCACCTCTGTCTGCTCCTCATTCTCAGAGTCATCAGCAAAGGAATAATAGATTCCCTAAGGGAAAACGGTGTAATTGAAGTCTGAAGGGAAAGTCCAGAGGGACTTCAGCCTCCTTCCTGCCAGATTTACTTTATGACAAAAATTGCATAGGCCTCCATCAGGAACTGAAGCAAGGGGACAGGATTTCCCATTTCCTAGAAGAATAGTTTTCATTGACCACAGATAAGTAGGTCAGGGGAATAGTGAGTCAGGGATATTCCCTAGAGCTGCGGGCACCACCCCATCCATTTTTCATCCAGTCACCCAGTTCCAACAGCCACATAAAACGCAATCTGATTCAGAGCGAAATATCTCATCTGCATATGGCAGTGAAAGAGAGTGTTTCCCTCAAAAGAAAGGAATAGAACCTAGCAAATCATCTTCTTTGTTGTACAGAAGTGCATGGGAGGGTATCAGAACTGTTCTCAACCTCAAAAGGTTCAACAAGTGGGTGAAGAAAATAGGGCTTCAGATGGACCGTGGCCTCTATGGTGTCATCCCTGTGCCAGGGAGGCTTCTTCACTTAAGTAGATCTAGTGAACACATATTTCCATATCCCCATCAGACCATGCCACCGCAGACTTCTGCAGCAGGAAACATCAATACTGACCACACCCATTTGTCCTTTCCTCGGTCCCAGAGTTTTTACAAATATGATGATGGTGAGAATAGCCAGATTCAGGTTGCAGGGAACTCTCCTGTACCCTTTCCTGGATGACGACCTGATCAGAGCTCTATTGCAGTCGGCAGTGCACAGGGTCATGCTTAGGATGTTGACTCTCCTCCAGGTGCACAGCTTCATCATCAATACCAAGAAGAGTTCTCTGGTTCATCCACCAGAATAACCCACCTGGGGACAGAAATAGATACCTTGGTATTGAAGATCTACCCATCATTAGAAAGGTTTCCGAAAATCCAGGAGTTGATTTTCTTGCTTAAGCGCTGCAGGAGGCTTACCATAGCACTGTGCCTCCAACTGCTAGGACTCCTGGTGTCATGCATAGGGATCACTCCATGGGCACAAGCATGCATCAGAAGTCTTCAAGCCTTCATACTACAAGTATGGGACCACACTCCAGAACACATGAAAGATTAAGTACGGTTCCAACAGAGGTATTCCACTCCTTACAGTGGTCAGCAGCCCACAACAATGTCCACAAAGGCATGCTCATCTGCCTTCCAGATCCTTCAGTCCTTGCAACCACGCCAGCTTGGAGGTCTGGGGATCTCACTTGGAGACCCAAACAGACTGAGGACTCTGGAGTCAGGAGGAAAAGACTCAAGCCTAAACTTCCTAGAGCTGAGAGTGGTCAAGCTAGCTTTGTGAAGGTTCCAGCCCACCCTAATGGGGACTCACATTATGTTTCAATCAGACAATACAACTACGGTCATGCATTTAAAAAACCAAGGGGGAACAAGGATTCCGGTATCAGAAGTATGTCTTTAGAAGAGAATCAAAAGCAGAGAAAGTAGTGGCTTTGTGGATCAGCACTGAAAGAGTGTCCTGCGCAAAATGGAAGAAAGCGCAGAGATGACTGGGGGAGAATTTGAGAATAGTGGACTAACTGGAGAAGCAGAAGAGACAAGAGGTGACAAAAAGGACAAGACCAAATAAGTACAGAAGGGCAGAATTATGTAGAGCTTTGAAGGAAAGGACAATAATCTTGAATTTGATGAGGTGGAGAAGGAGAATCCAGTATGTGCACGTAATGGATATAATGAGATAGGCAGAACAGTTCTTCTTTTCTCTCTGAGTGAGCCACATTAAAGGGCACCTGAACCAAAAGGCAGACTGGCTCAGCGGGCGCAGGGTCAACAGACATTTTGGCCTCCCTTCAACCAAACTGTTCGTGAATCGTATGAACACAGTGAGGCCAGAATACTTCACAAGGGAAGCAGACCCCAGATTCATGGACAGATGCCTTATCGCACAGTTGGCCACAGGCCCTTCTTTATGCATTTCCACACTTTCCACTACTGGGAAAGGTGCTCCAGAAAATAAAACAAGAACAGGCAGTGGTAATACTGATAATTCCTCACTGGCCGAGGAGACCTTGGTTCTCAGACCTGATAGAGCAGAAATTGAAGCCCCCACTCCAGCTTCTGTGGAGGCTGGATGTCCTCTCACAAACTTGGCTATTGAGAGGAAAGCACTAGAACATCTTGGTAAGTCCACCAGAGTCATTAAGATATTACTTTCATCTAGGAGAGTATCAACACTAAAAGCGTACTACTTTGTCTGGTCCAGATTCAACAACTGGTGCCAAGAGCACAATACAGATCCCAGAAATGCAAGAATTCCAGCAATACTTGACTTTCTTCAAGAAGGTATAGACAGAGGCCTTCAGGACAGTACCATTGAGCATCAGCAGTCTGCCTTTAATAGCATGCTGTTCACAGGATCCTTGGGATCCCTAGCAGACAATTCACAGACAGCCAGATTCCCTTAAGCAAGCCAATTAGCCAGACCAGTGGTCAGGCCACGCCACTCTTCCCAAAATGGGAAGTTTTGATGGCCCTGACAAGTCATTCTTCTGAGCCTCTGACTTCAGTTTCAGCATTTTATTTATCCATTAAGACTTGTTTCTTAGTAGCTGTCATGTCTGCCAGACAAGGAGCCTTACTGCCTTTTCTATGAGGACAAGGTAGTGTTCAGGACACCTGAATCTTTTCTACCTAAAGTAAATTCCTCCTTTCATGCCTCCAAAAAGGTTGTGCTTCCTTCAGTCTGTCCAAAACCACAGCATCCAACTGAAACAGCGTGGCACACCTTAGATGTCAGAAGAGCATTGAAAAATCTATCTCAAGTATAGAGAATCCATGAGGAGATAGGGCTCCCTATTTGTGTCTTTCCACCTGACATGCAAGGGACTCAGAACTTCCAAGTCCTCCATCACTAGCTGGATTAGACTTTGAATTGTGGAAACCTACAAATCACCAGAGATTCCTGTCCCAAAATAGATCAAGGCACACTCCACAAAATTGTTAGCAACCTCCTGGATGGAGTGAGGGCTGCAGAATGGAAAATTTCTTACCAATAATTTCCTTTCTGCTAGCAGCATCTTCCACAATTCTACCCACCCTGGACGGCTCATGAGTAAGGCTGTTTTTAGTCACGGGTATTTTTAGTAAAAGCCATGGACAAGTCACGGGCAGTAAACAAAAATTCACGGCCCATGACCTATCCATGATTTCTACTATATACCCCTGACTAAATCTTTGGGGGGGGGAGGCGGCCTGGGAGTGCCACGGGTACTGGGGGGGAGCTGGCAGGCTCCCTACATGGCTCCACACCTTCCTGGAAGCAGCAACATTCCTCAGCTCCAGGAACCGTGGCCAATGGGAGTTGCAGGGGTGGTGCATGGAGGTGGAAGCAATGCGCAGAGCTGCCTGGCCATGCCTCCACCTAAGAGCTGAGGGAGGGGGAATGCGCTGCCCAGAGCCTGCCTCACCCCGTCCTGTGCCTCTGCCCCTTCCTACAGCCAAACTCCCGCTGCTCGGGAGTGGGGGGGGGGGACACGGTGGCCCCAGACTGCCCCGGCAGTGGCCAGTGTGACTGGCCATGGGGTTGCCTGAGCTGCTCAGGCGGCCCCCGAGCCAGGCACACCGGCCACTGCAGAGGTCACAGAAAGTCACAGAATCCGTGACAAACTCTCAGCCTTACTCATGAGTCAAGGGTCAGATATAAAGTAGAATCATTACCTATGATCTTCCTTTTGGTCTAATGTACATAGTTATTTCATTATCTCTGGAATATTTTTTAATGATATGCAAGTTTTACAGTTTAGGAATAACTCATCTGGAAGCAAGCAGGAGCAGAAGGGATGTGGCCAAACTGTGCAGTGCCAAAATGCTTGATCCGCCTCTGAGCTGCACAGAGAAGAGAGCAGTCCTTATTCCAGAACTGTGGGAGACACTGCTAACAGACAGGAAATTATCCTTAAGAAGTTTTCCATTCATTTAAATTTTTTTACAGAACTTCTTGTTGTGCAAAAGTCAGCATGGTATAATACACAATTAACAGTTCTCTTTTGTCTGCAACAACAATAAAAAAGCTGAGGAACAGAAATGCGTATGCACAAATATGAAATCCATGTTTACATTCGGCTGGTACGGTTCTAAAAAAAGGCTCAAAAAAAGAGGAGGAGGCATAATGACTTTTAAAAATTGCTTTTAAACTTATAATCACTTAAAACCAATTATGATATTAATAGACTCTTCTGAAAAAAGATCATGTCAAAAAAATTGACAGAGAAATGAAGAATGAGAAACACAGAATTGTGTTAATTTAGTACACTGACTCTTGGACAAGCGGACATTAAAAAAAGTATGAAGTAGAATTATTTTTTTAATAGCACCTAAATGAACAGCTTCAAGTCCATCTTATCCTAAAATCCATTTAGATGAACAGAAATCACCAGCCCAGATTTGCAGATCACAGTGTATCAATGCAGTATATCAAAACCATTGATTAATGATTGTGGCTTGGTGTGATCAGTCAGGTACAATAAATAGGGTCGTCTCTGTGGGTAAGTTGAGAACTGTTGTATTAATTCCAATGGCATGCATGGGCCCAAAGAGTCAAAGGTGTTGACATGACCCTGAAATTTCCCAACATTGAACAGTTTAAAACAAGGTTTGGGGTTTGGTATATACAGCAACCTCACAAAAGAAGACACACACACCAGAGGGGAAAGAAAAGATCAGCAAAAATAGAAAATGCAGCTTCTGTTTCTGGTGTTGACTCTCACTGCTGGAAAAACATATTTAGTCTTATTAGCTGCTCTGAGACCTGGCAAACTTGGGGCTGTTTAGGTCATTGCTTTTGACTGCCTTTTTGGTCACTGGCTCACAGGAGCATTGCAAAATATACGGTTTGGGGTAGCTAAGCCAGACTCTTCTTAAACAGAAGGCAAAATGAAAGGGTTAGAGAAGAGATGAAATAAGATGGGGAAGGAGAAGGGAAAGGGACACATGGGGAGGGGCAACAAAATCTCACATCACAGGTGGTGGTTGGGATTTAGCCAAAGCTGGTGGAGGTGATTTCATGTGGGTCCTTCTCTCTGGCCCAGTCTAGTCAGGACATCTCTCGGGATTAGGGTGACAAAAGCTCAGCAATGTTACAGTGGATCCCAAGAAATGGTGAGGGTGGCAGCCATGGAGGATGGTAAGGCTCGCTGCAGCAGTTGTTGGCAGGCAGCTTCTTCAGCTAATTTTCCCCCCCAAACTCTTTTCTTTTCAAGAACCCCAGAAGGAAGTGATGGGCAGAATAGCCCATCCTTCGTTATTTTGTTCACTTATTAGGTCTAATTTCTGACACAACAATTTTGGTCAATTGATTTTCAGTTCCACACTTGAATGTTTACCAGGTATAATCTTAACACAGTCCTTGAGTTAAATCAGTAGGCCTTTTTGTTTAAATTAATTCAATTCTACTGTCTCCTTTTTGCACCTTTTCCCATCAACATTTATTGTTACAGGTTTTTGTGACATTTTATAAACATTTATTGTTACAGGTTTTTGTGACATTTTATAAACCAAAGATAAAGGTCAGACAACTTTCCTTAACAGTCTGGCTGAGGGCTTAGGGAGAGCTTACTCACTCACTTTTTCCAGTTGAGCTCACAATTAGGGTAAATTTCTAGGACCAATTATTACAACAGAACCTCTCATGAAACACTAACTTTTGTATTCAATTATGATTTTATTTATAAAGCACCTTGCTGCCAATGTTTTGTTTGCTATACAATAATTTACTAACAAGTGTGTGTGTGTGTGGGGGGAAAGTATTCATAAGAACAAAAATTCTAGTAACTTGCCCTTTTTAAAATTACACATCAAATCGGTTAGCTGGGGAATAGGTTAGAGAAAAGTTCTATGTGTAAAAAGAATAGATCAATGCTAAGAGATAAATCATAGTTTAAAACAGAATGAAAGAGTTTATATATAACTGATCCTGAATACTTCATTCTCCTAATGTAGGACATACATAAAATGGTTTCCTTTCACTTTTGCTGCATTGTCAAATAGGATACACTATAGGAAGCTGTAGATGTCTAACATTTCCTGCCTACTCTCACAGGAGGAGTACGACAAATATGGGATTCGAATTAGAGTTAAATTTCGTAGTAATACCCAACTGCATGAACTAACTCCTCACCATCAGAGTGGAGGTGAGAGAAGTGTTTCGACTATGCTGTACTTGATGGCTCTGCAGGAACTCAACAGATGTCCTTTCAGGGTTGTAGATGAAATAAATCAGGTAAGGTCACTAGTGCGTGAAACAAGACTTGTTCCACAGGAGTTCATAGAGTGACCACAGGGACTGTAAAAGTATATATGATTTCTTTTTTTTTTTTTTTTTTTTTTAAAGGGAATGGACCCAGTCAATGAGAGGAGAGTTTTTGAAATGGTTGTGAAGACCGCTTGTAAAGAGAGCACTTCTCAGTATTTCTTTATTACACCAAAGGTGGGTAACTGAAAACTAAACAAAAAGATTCTCGTGTGGGGGTGTGTGGATATATATATATATATATGTGTGTGTGTGTGAGAGAGACTCTCTCGACTTCTTTGATGAAAGAATAAATAGCATTGATATAGGTGCTATATAAATGTCTTCTGGTTTGTTCAATTGAGACTATGACAGGGATGAAATAAAAATACTATAACGGGGCAGTTTGTCCCCTTTAAGGATAGTTGTGGCCTGGGCTCAACCAACTCTGTTCCAAGGCTCAGCCTCTTTAAGAACAGGCATTCTGGGACTTGTGGTTCCCTGGAACGATCGATTGTACAAACAAGCTGAAGTACACACTGCTGGGAACCAGGGGACCCTCAAGAGACAGGGATAAGGATTAAAAGGCAAGCATGTAGCCCAAATGAAGGAGAAAGATAAAGGTGAGACAACTTTCCTTAACAGTCAGGCTGAGGGCTTAGGGAGAGCTTAGGAAGGCCAGTGCTGCAGTCCTAGGAAGGAGGGCTGCAGACAACCGTGCACCTAGGGAGGAAAGACTATTCAAGCCTGAGCACAAGGCTGATGGCTTACCGAGCCTGAAAGGGAATTGTGCTGCACTCTCTGGAAGGAGGGCTGCAGAGAACTAACTGACCAGGGGATGTACTGTCTGTGCCTATGGCAGCCAGCTGAATGGTTTATATTTGTTCTGACCCAAACAACAGCCCCAAGAAGGAATGTTATTTACAAGTTTTGTTTATCTGTAGTACTTTGGCAGAATTGGGAGGTTTGGTTTGAAAGGACCAATGGGGTTGCCTTCTCTAATGCAGTCTCAGCAAGTACCTACACTGTTTACTACAGGAAATTAGGAGAGATTATAGGGTAAATTGCTTGATCACCAGTTAAGGTATTAAGGTAACATTCTCCTACATCCCAAAACTTAATTTATTTAGATGTTAGCTGGTGTGAACCAATTATCTGATTATATGGCAGTCAAGGGATCTACCAAAAACCAACTTTTTTTCATTGGCCACCTAAACTTCAGTGTCTGGCATAACTTAAGCTTGGTCTACACTTAAAACTTTTAATGACATAACTGCGATGCTCAGGGGTCTGAAAAAATGAGCCATGTAGCTATGATGGCCTAACCCTTGGTGTAGATGCAGCTGTGTTGACGGAATAATGCTTCTGTCGACCTGGCTACCGTCACTCGGGGAGATGATGTTCCTACAGCAATGGGAAAAACCCCTTCCGTTGATTTAGGCTGCATCTACGCTACAGGGTTATACTGGAGTAGCTATGGGGCTTTAGCTTTGCCACTGTAGTCGTTGTGGTGTAGATGTGGGCTTAGAGTGGGAAAATGGTGATGGTGTTTGTTATTTCTACCCTTTCATTTCCTTATCCCAGATTGTCCAGGCACTGGGAGACATGCATATGTGGTCAGTGGCAAACAATGGTAAAAGCACCATGCAAAAGTTTTTTGGGGGAAATGTTAATCTATTTTAACTAATACAAAAGTGATGCTTGGTATAAGAGGTGTTGCTTAGTGTGACTTTTTTTTTTTCATTTTTCACAGCTCTTGCAGAATCTCACCTATGCTGAAAAAATGACAGTGTTGTTTGTCTACAATGGACCTTTTATGCTAGAACCAACCAAATGGAACTTAAAGGCATTCCGTAAGCGGCGACGACAAGTTGAGCAAATGGATCAGTAGTGAATTCCATAGAGCCTTTTGGAGCTACTGGTCTGTGAGACTGTATTTATGAAAACAGAGTGGTTGAATCTGAGAGGGAAACCTGCAGAGAACTGACAATGAAGAGCTGGGCTTCTTTTTTTAGAAACTTACCTTCAAATATATGTAATATTTTCTTAGATCTGTTCTAGCCATCTATTCGTTCAAAGAAAAACTCATTTTTACCTCGGACTGGCTGTCTTAATGGGAAGGCCCGTAGAAACCTGGATCTTTTGCACTTTGCTATATCCAACATACCACATCAGGAAATTTTAGCTGTCATTTTATTTCTTTCCAAATGAGTTACGTTTGGTCAAATCCACTTTTGTTGAAGTTTTCAAAAGTTGTGATATATATTAGGTTAATACATTGCACAGTTAACTTGAAGATAAAGTTACAGTTGGATAGCTTTGAAGTGGTTCTATTGAAATGGTAACTGTGTGAGTGAGGCAGAAGGGTATCTGATGTCACCAGACTCTCAACTAGTGTGGTGTGTGTGTGTGTGTGTGTGTGTGTGTAGCCTTGTATCACAGTTTTTTCTTGTGGTGGTTATTAAATATAAAATAGCATACACTATGTAACTAGACGTTATAGTATTATGTATATTAACATTTCCCCTTAAACTCTATTTCAGCAGGGTGAAGTGGATTCCTAAACCAAAAACCTTTACTCACACATCACAACCTCTCTCTCTCTCTCCTCCCCACACCCCCCCCGGACAAATACAAATTGTAGCTTTTTACACAAAAATTTTACTTGGGCCAGTAGCCTTGTTTGTATTTCTCTTCAAAAACAGTTGTGTTCTCTCTTCTGGAGAGCTACAAACAAGATAGCTTCTGGAAGTAACATCAATCTAAATGTTGTTTGGTTTTGGTGGTGGGTATGTAAATTATTCCTGTAGGTTTTTACACTTGAACTCAGCTATTCTTAACAGCTCTAGTTTCTTTGGAGTGGTTTTGTACTCCTAGTGAAGGATAGATCTCTGATGACATAGCTGTTAAATTTGGTGGCTTCTTGGTGGGGTTTTGGCCATATCTGTTTAAGTATAAATGTTTAACAGTTACCGCTGTCAACAGTAATTGTGAACTCTTGAAATAGAATGTCAGCTGGTTGAAATTCTTATCTGCCTAACTAATCTGTGGTACAAAATTGTAAAAGGTACAGATTTGTATAAAATTGGAAGACTTCTGTCAGTTACCTTTTCCAACTAATCTTTAGGAAAATGATCCAGTCCCATATGCTCTCTGAAAATCTACAGCAATATGTAACATCTTTATTTTCTCCACTGAAGGAGCCATTTGAAGGATGGTATTAGTTTGACTGGCATCTACTTAATTTGCAGTGTGACAAAAGTCACATTTTAGAAATTAAAACCTTATTTAACAGGCCACTGTCAGGTCAAATTTAGCCCCGGATGTAGGTTTTGTGTAAAACTTTTATAAAGCTAAATGCCAAAGAAAAGGTTTTTTTCAGTAGCGTACTGTTCAAAACAGACATCCTTTCCACTTAAGTGTTTGCAGTGTTGTCCTAAGCAAATGAGAACCTGAAAGTGAAGCTCACATAACTATTTTAATTCTCAAAAATGAGAGCAATGTAAAAAAATTAATGAATAGCATAAACAGCAAAACATAAACTAGATTCTGGAAAATTCAGTTCTAAAATGTCCTTAATTTTTAAAAATAACACCTTTTGACTGGCCTTTTAATAAGAAGGGTGGGACTGAGGGAGTTGGTAAAGGAATAGAGAACTGTACACCTCTATAACTGGCTTGAATCCTGGTCATTGTGGATCAAAAGTAATCAACAGACATCAGCCCTAATGTGAAATTAATTCTTGGAATTAGTGAATTCCTTGAGGACCAGTGTCCATATACTAGAAATCCTATTTGGCAGAGGGACTGAATGAGTCCGGAGACTCATTGTGTGCAGTACACGCCTGCAGTGGTATATGCAGGAAGCCTCCCATTGACTTCAGTGGGGCTCTGTATGGGCATACGGGTCTGTCCTTGCACCTCATCAGAAGATCACTTTTAAGCTTAACCTTTGGTCGTTACAAATGGTCTGTCTCCCCAGGACTGAGTTGACCTTCCCCAAATATTGAATTTACTTGGTTAAAATCAAATGTGCAATCTTGCTTACCCTTTGAAGATCATTGTAAGAGGGATGCCATTTCTACTCAGTGCCTATGTGGATTAAGCTGCACATTGAGACATGTTATACATACATTAGGGTGACAGAAGCTGAGGGGCTTGAGGTTTATTCTTCTAGGGCTATGGCAACAATTGATAGTCTGTATTTGTGATGTCTTAATCTTAGAAATCTGCAGGGCTTCTACTTGGAGTTCTGTTCTCACTTACACAGCATATCCCTCAACTTGGCATCTAGCTCTGTTGCTCATTTTTGGAGAGCAATTCTGCAAAACTTGTTCCAGAAGCTCTCTGCCCATCTTCCTGGGTATTAGAAAGCAGCACAAGTAAAGAATATGCAGATGCTACCTACAAGAAGAAAGATTAGTAATAATTGCGTCTGTTAGATAGTGTTGTCTCTGTCTATTCAGGCTAACCACCCAGCTTTCCCTTTTCTGAGTTCTAGCCTTGTGGGACTTGGTACCTGGTTAAGTGGAAGGAACTGAGTCCTTTTGAGAGCTCTTGTAACATCTACTGGGAATGTGCTTGTATAGCCCAAATCGATATTGATTTTCAGAACGTTTCTAAAGCTCAATGGTAGAGGGCAGGAGTAAGTGGGTGCATTCTACAAATGAACATTTGCAGAGTAATTCCTGGTCAGTATTCTCTCTGTTATGGTTAGGAATATGGTATGTCTAAAGCTGCATTCTCTCTGGAGGGTTTGGGTGTTTTTGGTCTTGCAGCTACACTTCACCACTGAAACTATCACTCAAAATATTTTAAAAAAAAAAAAGGCAAAACCCACCACTGCCCTCCCACTACCTTTGCTTTATAATTTATTTCATTTATACAAGTTTTAGCTGCAGAGGCAGTTACACTTCTAACCATCTTCTTCTTCCCTATCCACTAGCAACCTTTTCTCCTCTCCCCTCCTGCTGACCAGCAACTTTAGGGACTGAAGTGCTGTGAAAACCTTTGCAATTCATTGTAAATGTAGTTGTGTGTTTGGGGGTGGAGGGGTCAGAGAAGACAGAGAGAATATTAGATTAATATATTTGCAGGTAATATGTAGGCTTTAATACTGCTTAATAAAGTACCCCTCACAAACCCAGAAATGGAAGGGAGCTCAAATAGCCCTTCATTTTTAACAGAAAATGGAACTTTCCTTCAAAAAAGAGTGGTGCTTATTTTTTCCCATTCATTTCAAATAGAAGTGGTGCTTGAGGTCCCCTTCTACCTTCAGGTTTTGGGAAGGTCATTCCATGTTTCGTCACTAGGGGACTGGAAACAGTATTCCATAGATCTTTGTTACTTTGTTATCTTACAGGGTGAGGAAGCAATGTTGGAGAAACAGAAAAAGAATAAAAGCTTTCACATAGATTGTATTCAAAATTGGGTGATTATCCACTAAACAACTGGCATAGGCTACTGGGTATGGACAGCAGTAATGAAATAAAATACTCTAAATTCTCCCAACTCACTCTTAATTTGTAAAAGATAGTAAGACATCCCTTGGAGATCAAGGTGGAACACCTAACTGAAGAAGGGGAAGGAGTACTGCGGTTCTCCCTACAAAGTCCCATGCTGCAATGTCACACCTTTACACCATTTGTAAGTCATTTTTTAGTGTAAAAGCTAAACTGGGAGCTGTTTTAGATTCTCTATTTAATTTTGTAAAATTTATTACTGGGTGAGAAACTGCTCCTGAGAGGGCAACTAGGCTTCTGGGAATGGGCTGAGGGGGAGATACAACCTGTCTCAGGGGCCTGTTTTGGGGAGGTAAATGGGATGCTGTCTTCCCAGCATCTCTTCTGTAGCCCCAGAATGCTGGGCCTGGCACCTTCTGTGTAAAAGGGGTAGAATACTGAGTTGCAGCAGCTCTTGCTTCTCCCGTGCTTCATCAGCTCAGCCATGGGCTTGCTGGCTGGCTGTGTGCCAGGTACTAAAGCTGGTAGGGATTTTCCACCAAAATATTTTTTTCAACGGAAAATGCAAGTTTCTGCAGAATCAAAGATTTTTGCCTAGATGCTTGTTTCCCTGATGAAAAATCAAAATGCAATATTTCTCCATTTGGGTCAGTCAGCTGAATCCAAATTGAAATATTTAGTTTTGGGTCAGTTCCATATTAATCTGTGTCTGCATCAGCTGCTGCAGTGCCTCATGGGCATTGTCGTTTGGGTGCTTCAGGCTCCCGTTCTTCTCCATAGGCTAGGCAGGGAGCATGGCCCATCTCCCACGATGCATCATCGACTCCCATAGGTTGAACTGACACAATGTATCATGAGAGTCATATGGTCACCATCATGGGAAATGTAGTCTGGCAAGGGAGCCCAGCCATAGAGGAAAATGGGAACATGAGGCACTATGGCAGCTCATGGGGACGTAAATTAATGTTAGACTGAGCCGAAGTGAAATCCGTCAATTTGGGAATGTCTAAATGAAACTTCAGTTAGAAAATACAGAATTTTCTGTCCACAAAAGAATTTGATGTTTCAAATTTGGAACAAAAACAAATTTCAAAATACTGGAATTTTCTGCAAAATTCTGACTTTCAAAAAGCTCTACCAGGTATGCTGCAAGGGGACTTGCATTGACTGCCATGCATCTCACGTGACACTCACACGTGCACATTCCCACAGCCCAGGCTAAGGGCTTGTCTACGCATGGAGTTATTCAGGAATAGCCACTGCTCTTTAAATACACACCTTACTATAATATGAATTAACTTTCAAATGTAGACAAGTTCTAAATGTCATGCAACTGCAGCTTAAGATCTCCAGAAGCTTCTGTGGTGCCTTTTGGACCTGAGCAAAGAAGGAGCAGCCAAGAGGAGTAAGCCAGCAACGGTGGCAGCAGGAAGTGGCAACAGTAGAGACGGAAGGTAAGATGGGGACAATCCTGGCCCAGGCTTCCCTCCACAGCAACCTTCCAATCCCACCCACATCAAGTCCCAGCTTTCCATCAGCCCTTAGCCAGCATCTACCCTCATGCTCCCCATAGCCACCCCATCTTCCCCTACACACACACACCCCACAAGCTCAGCAGTTCCCAGCTTCTGTCCCCTCTGACACAGCCTGTAAATTCGACTTCTCTTAGCTGCTGCCCCCCCACGACCTCCACCCACTCAGCCCCTTCAACAATCCCCAGCCATTCCATCTTCAGCCCACCCAACACCCACCTATGCCCCAGACACTCTTCAACACCCACCTAACTGCCAGGTTTCTGCAGCATGATGACCTATCCCCACCATTGCATGGGGCAGGGTGTATTCACCTTAAACTGAAGTTTACGGTCTTATACAAATTATGTAATAGGGTTTTTCATACTTGCAAATAATTTCCATAAATTGCTATACATGGAGCTGCACAATACTTGGCAACTATGGCATATTGCTCATTTGTGGGAGGAGGGAGGCATCTGCGAAACTTAAGACCCTCGTATGGGGCTTGGAGAAAAGAACTCTGCAGGTAAGTGAAGGGAGACATGAGATACATTTTGTTGGGGGGTGGGAAAAGCAGAGGACTGGTTTATCTGGAGGTGAACATGAGGATGGTTACAGAAGATGGAAAGGGGTCTTGGGAAAGAACAGGATGAGGTTGAGGTAACAGGGCACAGTGAGCACAAAGGAAGCCCCAAGGAACAGATGATGTGAAATGGAAGAGTTAAGGAAAGGGAGCCAGGATGGGGTTAGAGACAGGAATGAGTGAAATTAAAAGGGGAAGAGAGAGAAGGTCAGAAAATCGGGGAGGGAGCATGGAAAAGAAAACGGGCTGTCTGTAGGGAAAAGCAGCCTGGGAAATTAGATAATGAAGGAAAGAAAGAGAAATAGGAAGAACGAAAAACAAGAGAAACACTATGATGTTTGTTTCGGTTATTTAACAAGCATTTGTGGCAAAATATTAAATCATGGCGTGAGGGTCAGAGGGACTTTGGGAGACCTGATCGTGTGTGTGAGGTGGGCATGAGAGTCTAGTGTTCCCAACAGGAAAATAAGTATACTGAGAAATTTTCCATTTTCCCACCTCCGTCTGTTGGAAGGAGAAAACATTCGCTGTTTTCTGGGATTGCAATAGACGGTCTAAGAGCAAACTGATTAGTAGGTAAGAAAATACCCTGATGTGACGAAGTGGGAATGTTCTTAATGTTTTCTCTGACTACTGTGTTGGTGCTTCAGTTTCCCCTATGCATTTCTTAGGTATCTAGGTGGGGGGGATCAGGGTGTATGATTGTTGCAGAGCCCAAGAAGGCCCCTGTGATACTATCTGCACAGAGAATGGCCGGCACTCTGTCTCCTGGCAACTAATGGCCTGGGCCCTTCCTCTGCAAAGGTGCCAACTGAAGGTGTTGGAGAACAAAGAGATCAGGTGACCTCCCGGCCCTGGAAAGAGACAAAGACCAGAGAGGAGGGGCTGGAGGGTCTCAGTTTGGAGCTGGCTGAGAAAATGGAGGGGAGCCCAGATGGGGCTCTGGCCTCCCTGGGGCCCCCCAAGATGGACCTAACTGAGGGGGTCCTGTTGTCTGTACCTGCAAGACCTGTCTTGGACTGTGTTCCTGTCGTCTAAATAAACCTTCTGTTTTACTGGCTGGCTGAGAGTCATGGTGAATCGCAGGAAGCCGGGGGTGCAGGGCCTTGTCTCCCCCAAACTCCGTGACACCTCCATCCTCCTCTAATAATTTCAGTTTTATTTAAAAAGCTTTGGATTGTGAACACTAACAGAGTTTTTCTGCTTGTTCCAGTCTCATCTCCATTAGCACTGGTTTACCTTAGCCTTGGGTCTCACACAGTCTCTGTCACAGACAAGATGGCTGTGAGAGGCTGGAAGACTGAGCAATGCCAAATGTATTTGTAACTATAATGACAGGCTCCATTGCACAGGGTACTCACAGTAAGAAGCGATTCCCAGCTTATGACCAGTGATTTGACTGGATTGACACAATGTGGTGGAGTTTTCTTTGAACAGACTAATCTAATATGTGGTAAAATTTTTAGATTTTCCTAACAGTTTTTTAAAAGGATGGAAAGAGTAACAAATGTAGGTGGATTGGGTTCTTTGGCCCATTTTCTCTCCCATTTCCTAATGTTAGCTCCCACTTTGCAAAGAAAGTTCATTTTTCTTCCCACGTCCATTACATTAAAAACCCCAGAGGAAAAGAATAATTAGAAATAAATATGATAAAGCTAAATTTTGCGCCAAATCTTCAGCTGGTATAAATTAGAATAGTTCCATTTAAGCTAATGTACATCATCTGAGGATCTGGCAAAATTACCTTTTAAATGTTAGTACTGTACATACCCTTCTGTTTCAGATCATAACAAGGAAGATCTCAAACCAAATCTCCATCTCCAAGCATCCTGAGCTTTGAAAAGTTTGGATCCTGCTCTGAACTTTGGAATTTGGGTCCATTCTGGAGAGGTCAGTCAGTGTACAGGCTAAGTATTTTGTGTTTGCTTTTCAAACAAAAGAAACTATAGTTTCCCTTCTCCATCGTTCATGGGTACTCATTTGTTAATTCTGAGGTGTGCAAAAATACAGGTTTGATAGTGACAGTAGAGTTTTTGTTTGTTACACAAAATCTACTTGAGCAAGGGGAGATCTTTTTTTTTTTTTTTAGATGGCACATTATACTAGCTTGTAATTCAGAAACAGGTGGAAAAAGGGTATAGTAAATCATACCAACCTGACCATCTCCTTTTTAGAAAAATAATTAAAACCCACTAAAAGTCTTTAATATTTTGCTTTCCATTTAGTTCTATTTTGTTCTCCACAAAGGTTTCTCAGTTGCATGAGATTTAAGCATTTGTTTGCTTTTAATATGAAATCTACTATTTCAGGGATTCTGAAATAGTCATTTCCTCCAACTCAAACACATACATACTTAAATACTGAGACATTTAAAAATGGCAGAGATGTTTTGTTTTGCTGCAGATGGGCAATTGTTACATTGAACAAATAATGAAATATAACAGTAACAGGAGGTAAAGGGAATTGTAAGAAAATTGCAGGCTGATGACAGCTTTCAGTCCACTACCATAAATAGATGATGTATGTGAGCAAATCAACAGACACTCAACAACTTATTTTGTCAATAACTATGAATGCTTGGCCTCTTATGTCTCTGGTGTCTGTGAAGACTGAAGACAATTGGAATGTCATATTTTCTTTATAAACTTAAGTAACTTTTTTCATTTGCATTTAAAGATACTCTGAGCAATAGTAGATCAGTTTATCTACAGCCATAAGAGCAAAGGGAACTGCAGTCGTCATTTAGAAGTATGAGGATGCCCTAAATAGACATAATGCCCACCCAAGTGGACATCAAAATCCTCATTTGCTCGCTTTAACCATGGACTACCTTGTTCTCAGAACAAATACTCTCACCTATTTGGAGTTAAGCCTATGCTTATTCTGCCCCAGGCGCTCTTGAAAATTAAAAAACAAACCATCAGTACCAAGGGATAGGATGATGATCATATTACTGGTTCTGGATTAGCCCAGAAAACTCTGCATACTTTGAAACTTCTAACTCTGGGCTCTGTCCTTGTTCAGACCAAGTAGGCTATGGACTAAGTGCAAAGAAAACCCCACCAACTTTTAAGTGTTACCCTTGATTGACCCCTCAGCAAACCCTCCTCTCAACATCTCCTGCACAAGGATCCTAGTTGCCCCCATATTTTGCCTGTTCAAATGACCATGCTCAAAAAAGTCATACAGGAGTGGAACAGGTGCCAACCACAATGGTGCGTGAATGTCTGGAAATCCATCACTGCCCATTGACTGTTTCTTCAGGGTTGGCACTTAAGATAACGGAAACCCTCTAGCTTTAATTTTGGAGGGTCTACATAGAGACCAGGATTGTGCTGCTTTGAGGGCCAGGCCTCTGTGGTCAGGGCTCCAAGATAATATAGATAAATTGTCCATAGGATAGGAGCTCTTATAGAGAGAGATGGATGCTTTGAAGGCTGCAACCAAGCTAAAACCAAGGTGGCTTTCTCTGGCTCTTCAGCCTGGCCCTTATTGCTCTCAGAGCCCTCTCTTTGAGCTTTTAAAGAGAGGCTTTTTGAGAGCAGCCTGCCCTCATAACAATTTTCCTGGCTAGAAGACTGGAGGAATTCCTGGCCATCAGGAACTGATACCTAGTCTTTCAGCAAAACAAAGTAGTGATCAAGATGATACCTCATTTTTCTTCGATAAATCCTTATCTTATGGCCTAGGATGTCTCTTTTTTCTCCTCCTGCTTCTCTCTGCAAACCCTGAAGGAGCAGAAAGTGCATATTCTGGATATAAAAAAAGTGCCTTGTATATCTAGCTGAAAGGCCTCTAGATTATGGGAAATGGTGTAATCTATTTGTCCTCTACAGCTGAGCTGAGACAGAGGCTAAAACCTCCATGGCCTACTGAGCTCTGGAGTGCTCAGAGCAAAGAAGTTCCCACTACCACTGGAGCACATATCTCCCAATGAAGTAGATGTTGTAAGCTGTTGAAGATAAGGGGGCTTGCTGACTTTCCATTGGATATAAGTGCTGTGAGTCATTCCCAGCGAGGAGGAAAACAAACTGAGATAAGTCTGAGTGGGGACAGAGGGACCCACCTGGAACACCGTCCAAAGCCTGAGCATAGGGAAAGTCCCATACTTTATAGGGATGCTGGCAGTGGATAGCTGGGGCATGGGGAAAGTCCAAGGAAGGTGTCCAGGAAAGAGAAGAATTGGGGACATCTTCATCATCAACACAAGCATATCCGATGGCCCCAGCTTAGAGGTTTGTTTAGGCCTTAGGCCATCCCACCAGTGTCGCAGAAGGATTTTAATGGGCTTCAAGTGTGTGGGAATCTGGACCCACCTGCTAGAACTTCCCTTCCTGCTTCCAACCCCACTAGTCCTTCTCACTATGGGCTTGTCTACTCACAGATTTGGTACTGCTTTAACTATGGTGGTTTGAAACTGGCATAGCTGAAGTGGTACAATCTCTCATGTGGATGCAGTTATACTTGTATTAAGGTGCTTTATCCTGGAATAGTTTATTCCCATAAAGTTTGTAGGGATAAGCTATACTGGTATAAGCACCTTTATACCACTGTAAGAGCGTCCACACTCGGGGTTGTACCACTTCAACTATTTTGGTTTAAAATAATGCATCCCTAAGGGCATGTCTACACTACGAAATTAGGTTGATTTTATAGAAGTCGATCTTTAGAAAGCGATTTTATACAGTTGATCGTGTATGTCCCCACTAAGCGCAGTAGGTCAGCGGAGTGCATCCTCAATATCATGGCTAGCATCGACTCCTGGAGTGGTGCACGGTGGGTAGCTATCCCACAGTCCCCACTGCCCATTGGAATTCTGGTTTAAGCTCCCAATGCCTGATGGGGCAAAAACATTGTCGCGGGTGGTTTTGGGTACATGTCATCAGTCTCCCCCCTTCCCTCCTTGAAAGCAATGGCAAACAATTGTTTAGCGCCTTTTTTCCTGGGTTATCCGTGCAGACGCCATAGCTCGGCAAGCATGGAGCCTGCTCAGTTGTGCACTGCCGTGGTGAGCATTGTAAACACCTCACGCATTATCCTGCAGTATATGCAGAGCCTGGCTAGGAGCCGCCAGCACAAGGACGATTGTGAGGAGGACATGGACACAGACGTTCCTGAAAGCAAGGGATGTGGCAATTGGGATATCATGGCAGGTTGATACAGTGGAACGCCAATTCTGGGCCCGACAAACAAGCACAGACTGGTGGGACCACATAGTGTTGCAGGTGGCTGCAAAACTTTTGCATGCGTAAGGCACTTTCATGGAACTCTTTGAGTTGCTTTCCCCGGCCCTGAAGCGCAGGCATACCAAGATGAGACCTGCCCTGACAGTTCAGAAGCGAGTGGCGATAGCCCTGTGGAAGCTTGCAACACCTGACTGCTACTGGTCAGTCGGAAATCAATTCGAAATGGGCAAATCTACCGTGGGGGCTGCTGTGATCCAAGTAGCCAAGGCAATCAATAACCTTCTGCTAACAAGGGTAGTGACTCTGGGAAATGTGCAGGTCATAGTGGATGGCTTTGCTGCAATGGGGTTCCCTAACTGTGGTGGGGCGATAGATGGAACGCATATCCCTATCTTGGCACCGGAGCACTTTGCCAAAGAGTACATAAACTGCAAGGAGTACTTCTCAATGGTGCTGCAAGGGGATCACAAGGGACGTTTCACCGACATCAATGTGGGATGGTCGGGAAAGGTGCTTGACGGTTGCATCTTCCGGAATTCCGGGCTGTTCGAAAAGCTGCAGGAAGGGACTTTCTTCCCAGACCAGAAAATTACCGTTGGGGATGTTGAAATGCCAATAGTTATCCTTGGGGACCCAGCCTACCCCTTGTTCCCATGGCTCATGAAGCTATACACAGGCAGCCTGGTCAGTAGGAAGGAGCAATTCAACTATAGGCTGAGCAAGTGCAGAATGGTGGTAGAATGTGCTTTTGGACGTTTAAAAGGGTGTTGGCGCTGTTTGCTGAGTAGGTTAGACCTCAGCGCAACCAATATTCCCACTGTTATTGCTGCTTGCTGTGTGCTCCATAATATCTGTGAGAGTAAGGGGGAGACATTTATGGCGGAGTGGGAGGTTGAGGCAAATTGCCAGGCGGCCAATTTTGAACAGCCAGACACCAGGGCCATTAGAAGAACAAGCTAGGTGCACTGCGCATCAGAGAGGCTTTGAAAAACAGTTTCATGACTGGCCAGGCTACGGTGTGACAGTTGTGTGTGCTTGTCCTTGATGCAAAACCGCCCCCTTTGTTGAATGTACTTCCCTGTAAGCCAGTCCCCCTCCCCACTTTGGCCACAGCTGGCAAAGGAAATAAAGTCCCTATTGTTTTGAATCCATTTATTCTTTATTTATTAAAAAAAAATTGAGATCACTGACAAGGTAGCCCGGGTCGGGTGGGGGAGGAGGGAAGGACAAGGCCACATTGCTTATTGTAGCCACACTACAAATCAAAGCAGTTTGAATGACAGCTTTCTGTTGCTTGGGCCATCCCCCGGAGTTGAGTGGCTGGGTGCCCGGAGCCTCTCCCCCACCGCGTTCTTGGGCATCTGGGTGAGGAGGATATGGAACTTGGCGAGGAGGGCAGGCGGTTACACAATGGATGCAGTGGGGGTCTGTGCTCTAGTTGCCTTTCCTGCAGCTCCATCAGACGCCTGATCATGTCTGTTTGCTCCCCCATTAGCCTGAGCATCTCCTCCTGCGTGTTCCGATCACGCTCACTGTATGCTTTCCTGGTCTCTGCCACCGAATGCCTCCATGCATTAAGCTGTGCCCTATCAGTGCGGGAGGACTGCATGAGCTCTGAAAACATGTCATCGCGAGTGCAATTTTTTTGCCTTCTAATCTGCGATAACCTCAGGGATGGAGTTGATACGGGGAGCATAGAAACATTTGCACCTGCAGGGGGGATAAAAAGGAAGAGTACAATTTAAGAAGATACATTTCTGAGAACAAAAGGGAGACTCTTTCACAGTGAATCAAGCAATTCACAGCAGACAGCACGTGTTTTAGGTACAAGGTTTCATTTTGCCTTTTATATTGAGTGCCTACTGGTATGGTGACACATCACACACGGCTGGGCAACAGAATTTGGTTTCCCGGCAGCCATGTTAAGCCAAAGGGTACGTGGGGTTGGCTTCATAACATGTGGGAATGGTTTAAAACTGCAGCGCCCTCCTTTCCCATAGCAAGCAATGCCGGTTGGGTTTGCCGTTTAAAAGGAAGGGCTGCAGTTTTGGGGTGGATGTGCAGCACACCCCTCCCCCCACCGCATGGCTATTCTCTGGGATGATCCCTTTTAGCCAAGCACAAACAGCCCAGAATGAATGGGCTCCTTTTACTGTTCCCTTACAAAAATTCCCCTATTTCAACCAGGGGACCATGAATGATATCACTCTCCTGAGGCTGACACAGAAAGATAAAGACCGAATGTTGCATGAATGCGACCAAAACCCAGGACCATTCGCTGCCATGCTTTGTGCTGCAATGATTCCAGACTACTTGCTACTGGCTTGGCATGGTAAAGTGTCCTACCATGCTGGGCAAATTAAGGGAGCCCTCCCCAGAAACCTTCTGCAAAGGCTTTCAGAGTACCTCCAGGAGAGCTTCATGGAGATGTCCCTGGCGGATTCCCACTCCATCCCCAGACACGTTAACAGACTTTTCCAGTAGCTATACTGGCTGCAAATGCATCCCAATTCTTCGGGGGCAAATCAAACATTAAACACAATTGCTTTTAAACCTGTAGTGTAGCTACAAATGTGCACTCACCAGAGGTGCCTTCTGTGCCTTCAGGGTCCAGGAACAATTCACCCTGGGACGTTATTGGCTCCAGGATGATGGAAAAGGTCCTGGCTGCCGGGGAGAACAGATTCTCCACTTGCTTGCTGTGCATTCTCCTCTTCCTCATCCACAAAATCCTCCTCCGTGTTGCATGAGACTCCCCCCTTGAAGGTGTCCATGGACAGTAGTGGGGTAGTGGTAGGGTCCCCCACCCTAGAATCACATGCAGCTGATCATAGAAGCGGCATGTATGGGGCTCTGTCCCAGAGTGACTGTTTGCCTCCTTTGTCTTTTGGTAGGCTTGCCTGAGCTCCTTAACTTTCACGTGGCACTGCTGTGTGTCTCTGGTGTAGCCTCTCTCCACCATGCCCTGTGCGATTCCGGCATATATATCAGCATTTCTTCTGCTGGTTCAGAGTTCTCCCTGCACAGATTCTTCTCTCCATACAGCAGTCAGATCCAGTGTCTCTCGTTTGCGATTCTGGGACTGCATGGTCACCTGTTCTGCTGAGCTCGCCACGCTGACCAAGCAGGAAATGAAATTCAAAAGTTCCCAAGGCTTTTCCTGTGTACCTGGCTAGTGCATCAGAGTTGAAAGTTCTGTCCAGGGCGGTCACATTGAAGCACTCTGGGATAGCTCCCAGAGGCCAATACCATCGAATTGCACAATGCTGCATCTGCACTACCCCAAATTCGACCCAGGAAGGTCGATTTTAGTGCTACTCCCCTTGTTGGGGAGGAGTACAGCAGTCGATTTTAAGAGCCATTTAGGATTGGTTGTGTAGCCACATTGCCTAACGCGGCTAAATTCGACCTAACCTCGTAGCATAGACCAGACCTAAGCAAAATAGTTGAATGGCTATAAAAATTGTGTGTAGACCAGCCCTTAAGCACTCTGATAGGGTCCAGTAAAACAGGCACAGCAATCTTCACACCTACCATGGCATCTATGACTGATGCTGTTACGGTTTTCTCCCTGTCTTTGTTTTCTCATCAGAGTCATTGTTCATAGCCTTTCAAGTCACGCTGACATAGGCTTCCAGTCTGGAAACAATTAAAGGCTACCACGACAATGGCTAGTACATAAAAACAGACCAAACATCCATAAATGTACTAGCTTGTCAAACTGCTTGGCTAAAAGTACTGCTCCAACCTGTCCTTCTCCCGCCCTGAGGCTGCAAGTCCCCATGCACAGGCACGAAAAGAAACAAGTCGTCCTTTGGAAACTAGGGCTTCTCAAAATTTTATGTCGGCATAGGCTTCTGATGTGCTTGAGGTAGTCAGTAGTTTCTAGTTTCTCCCTCAGCGCCCTCCCAATGTCTGTTTTGGAGGATGATATTTTTGCATCTGCCATTGTCTGGGTTGGCATAATAGCAATGAAGGAGAAGAATAACTTCTTATCTGCTCGTTAGGTTGCTCACAGTCCCATACACTACCATTTCTCTGGTACCTGGCTGGATATCCTTGTTTCATTGTTCAGGAGGGCCTAGATTTTTAAAGATATTTAGGTAACTGCTGCACTTAGCATTGCAAGGCCTAAATTTCATTTTCAAGGGTATTTAGGGACTTAGGAGCCAAAATCCCACTGATTGTCAATGGGATTTAGGCTCCTAAGTGCCTGAATCACTTTTGAAAATGAGTCTTAGGCTCCTAAATCAGTTAGTCCTTGCAACTCTGAGTGCAACAATGCTGAAATACCTTTAAAAATCTGGGCCAAAGTTCTGTGTATTGCAGTATTTGGTTGCAGCATCCCATTGAAGGAGAATAATGACACTTGTTCAGTTTGTTTGTTTGTTTCCTATGTGTTTACTGCAGGAAGGATTTAATACCCACTATCTGGGCTGGCATGTTATTGCACTATGAGAAATCTTATTGGCAGGTAAGAAATTACTCTTGGGTCTTGTTGAACAACTGCAGATATTTAACCAAGATACTTTCATTAGCGTATTTTGTGATTCCTAAATTTTTTTTCTTTCAGCATAAATAAAAATAAATGAAAGAAACAAAAGATTTTTTTTTCCTCCATGGAAAAATTGAACTTTCTTACTGAACTGGCCTGTATTCAGAGCCCATAGATCTGTTTACTTTGAAGACTAAACAAAGTGTTCTGGCTAGTACTCCCATGGAGACTTACTATTCTTCTTATCTAGTGGTTAGTCCAGTCTGTGTTTAAATGGTTCATGCAATGAGGCTTCCATCACTCTTCCTTTGGAGAAAATATTCCCCAGTCTAGTAGAAGTCATTGTCAGGAAGATTTTTCCTGAAATTAAGGCCTTGTCTACACTAAGAGGGTTTTACCTATATAGTTACACTGTCAAAACCTGTTAGTGTGGATGCAGTATCAGGGTGTGTCTACACTATGGGGACTATAGCGGCATAGTTATAGCACTGTAGCTATGCCATCATAACCCCACAGTGTAGAGGCAGACTACAGCAATGGAAGGGTTTGTTCTGTCACTGTAGGATCACCTCCTCTCCCAGCTGCATCTACACTAGAGGTTAAGATGGCATAGCTTGATTTTTTCACACCCCTGACTGACGTAGCTATGTCAACCTAAATTTTAAGTGTAGATCAGACCTCGGTATAACAATGTTGTAGTGTAAGCACAGTAATATTGGTGTAACTGCATCTACCTCAGGGCTTTTACCAGCATAGCTATGTTGGTAAAAATCACCCCCCCTAACCAATATAACTATGCCAGTAAAACTTTTAAAGGTAGATCAGGCCTGAACTTCATCCCTTGACTCCTTGTACCACCTAAATAATCCTTATTCTTCCTTGTGTTGACATTATTTAAATATTAATAAGTAATGATAACATCCCTTATTTAGTCTATGTATTTTTAAATCTTTTATTTCCCCTCTTATAGCAATCCCTCCAGCTTGCTGGTCACGTAAGCTATTCCTTTCTGAACTCCTTCCCATTTTTCAATATGTTTATCTTATCAAGGGAAAGATTAAGTGATGTCAGCTACTGTCACAATGGAAATGTGAAAACAGACCCCTGAGCTCAGGTCTTGGTGGGTAAGCAAAGGATAAAATAATTATTTCTAAATTTTATTTTGTAATTTTAAATTTGCAAATGAAGAGCAATATCCTGCCTTGACTTTACACTCTGTAAGGTTGCAGTGAGTATACATCACTGCCAAGTGTGGCCCTTCATCTGTTCAATGTGTCTATTTTAGAAGGTTTTTCAGGATACTTTTTAAAGATACCACACAGAGGAAAATATAAATGCCAAGTTATCCTTCAAGGTTTGTGGCAAGCCAGGTTATTTGCTTGTTACAATGCCCCCCCCCTTATTGTTAAAGAGGGAGTCCCAAATTGTTAGAAAGGGTCTGCTCTCTCCAAAATTTAAGTTTAAAAAAAAGTCTGCTTTGTTACTCTTTTATTCTGCATAATTTCTATTTCAAACCAAACCAAACCACTCCTTTGATACTTTTTATATAATGGAGTCAGGGACAATAAGCCTTTTTAAAACAAAGATTATTTGTCACTCTCTGCCCATACTGTTCATAGAAGTCCTGCTATGCGGCTATAACCCATGCTGATTCACTGTGGCTCTCTGTCCTATCCTAGTGGCTGAACCATATATAGGTTTCTTACTTTGTATAGTCTTTGAACTAACAGAGCTGGGTCCTGTAATTCAGGCAGTAAAGGGTCATGTTTTTAGATGCAGGTTTGATCCCTGTTACAGATGACCTCCCCAGGATTATCATGTTACACAAACAGTGAAGCAATCACTTTTCAAAAAGTAATCAATTTACACACATTTTGACAATCCAATTCATTTCTCTTTGGGAACAGTTCAGTGCCAGGTTGGTGCCTCTAGAAACAATTAGTAAAGTGCATTGCTTGAGAGCCCCTTAATTTAGGGCCAAATTCTCCCCTCTGTGGGTGAAACCTACAGAAAGCAAGGAACTGCAGCCCTGAACAGTTTAAAAAATAATGAATCTGGCCTCCCAAATCATGAAATTGGCTTAAAAATCGATCTTATATAATTAATACTGAGTTCTTTTTTTTTTTTTTGTCTTTTGTTTGTTAAGCCTTTGATGTTCATTTTCAAGCTTCTCTCTGCAACCTTGAGAGCTAGAAGACGTACTTTTTAGGTTTTCCCCCCCTAAATGAAAGGTGAGTTTTTCTGATAATCACATGACTCTAGAAGCTGGGCCTTTAAGAAACCACCAAATAATATCATATAATTACAGAAATGTAGGGCTGGAATGGACCTTGAGAGGTCATCTAGTCCAGCTCCTTGCACTGAGGCAGGACCAAGCAAACCTAGGCCATCATGGATAGGTGTTTGTCCAACCTGTACGTAAAAACCTCCGGTGAGGGGATTCTATAACCTCCTTTGGAAGTCTATTCTAGTACTTAACTATCCTTTATAAGTATAAGTTTTTCCTAATATCTAACCTAAATCTCCCTTGCCCATTACTTCTTGTCCTATCTTAAATGGACATGGAAAACCAATTGATCACCATCCTCTTTATAACAGCCCTTCACATATTTGAAGACTGTTATCAGGTCCCCCTCTGTTGTCTTTTCTCAAGACTAAACATGCTCAGGTTTTTAACCTATCCTCATTGGTCAGGTTGTCTAAACCTTTTATCACTTTTGTTGCTCTCCTCTGGGCTCTCCCCAATTTGTCCATGTCTTTCTTAAATTGGTACACCCAGAACTGAACACAATACTCCAGCCCAGGCCTCACTAGTGCTGAGTACAGTGGGACAATTACCTTGTGTATCTTACATATGACGTTTCTGTTAATGCACCCCAGAATATTAGCTTTTTCAGTAACTGCATCACATCTTTGACTAATGTGCAATTTGTGATCCACCAGAACCCCCAAATCCTTTTCAGGAGTATTACTGCCTAGCCAGTTATTCCCCATTTTGTAATTGTGCATTTGATTTTTTTCTTTGATTGTAGCACTTTGCACGTCTTTATTGAATGTCATCTTGTTGATTCAGACCAATTCTCCAAATTGTCGACGTCATTTTGAACCCTTATTCTGTCCTCCAAAGTGCTAGCAATCCCTCCCAGCTTGGTGTCATCCACATATTTAATAAGTATACTCTCCACTCCATTTTCCAAGTCAATAATGAAAATATTGAGTAGTACCAGACCCAGGACAGACCCCTGCAGCATCCTATTACATACATCCTCCCAGTTTAGCAGCAAACCATTGACAGCTACTCTTTGAGTAAGGTCTTTGAAATTCTCTATAAAATCATAAGAACTGTCAACACTGACTGAGTTTCAACGTGCATCTAGGAGCAGGGATCCACCATCCTTCCCTCCCTGTATGGAACGAACAGGGGGTTTTACTTCTTAAACTAGAGAATGTCTCAAGAACCACACAGATCTCAGGATATCAGCAAAAGCCCAGTGCCTTGGGTATCTGACTGGTGAGGAGGAGAGAGAATGCCATGAATAGTGGCTACTCCCCAGCTGCATTTCTTCCGGCACCTATCCTCTAAATATCTGTGGAGCCCTCACACCATAGAGCTATAGCAGAGAAGCTTCTCACACTGAAGAGTTGGTATTCTTTCTCCTCAGCAGGTTACACCGTAATTAAGCTCCCGTCTGCTTGTATTAGTGGAGGGGAGAATTTGGCCCTGAAAAAGTGGAGAAATAAGACCCAATCTCCTTAGTCACTACCAAAGGTTGAGATTTTTAAAACTGACAAAGGGACTTAGCCACACCGCTCTTAGTAATTTAATTGGGAGGTGTGTGCTTAAATGGCTGAGTCAGCTTTGAAAACTCAATGTCTTCAGAGAGCAGAACACATAAATGTTTTTCATCTGCAGTAGTGGAAGTTTTTTCAGTCACCCAAATTAACCTTTCTGCAGTCACAGTCTGATTAAAATCATCCATAACAAGAAGATAATTTTTTTTATTCCTTTCTTTATTTGGACAATTTATATACATATGTACAAAACACCTATGCCTATTTTTTTTTTTTTTTACAAGTTCATGTGATTTACAAAACAGGACAGCGAAATAACTTATAAAGGATACGAATACTGTACAAAAATAAAACTGATTAAATTGTTGTAAAGGTTGGTATTTACAGTGTACAGATCATTAATCTGTAGTAAAACAGCATTTTGAAGAACATGTCCAGTCTGGTGTGAACTGAGCAAAGTCCATCTGCAAACTGAAAATAGAATTGTTTATGTAAGTCATCAAAAATTGTTCACAAAAGTAGTATGTTGTATAGCTATACCTTTAAAGCCTTGGCTTCTCTATGCAATAGTGAAGGGCTTTCTTAACTGAGGAGAGGAGCTGTCCTAACTTCAGCACTATTAAGTATTTCCCGAATAGTATGACAAGTACATATAGTATTAGAGAACCTGATTTTTCTTTCTTTTCCAACACCTGCAACAGTCTCTTACAGAAATTCAGTTTAAAATACAAATGACTATCCTGCAATTTGTTTAGTATGTTAAATCCATTATCTGCTTTCACTCAAAAAACAAAACAAAACCCAAAAAACAAAAACAAAAAATTCCCAAAACTTTCTCAATGTATTTTGTTAGTGGATAATGAACCATGTTAATCTCATCTGGACTGGACTGAGATAGAGTATGTATTAAAGCAAATTAGAATGTTGGTTTCTGTTTGGGAATTTTTATAGAGAGGATCTTCTCACAAATATAGACATGAGTTTATACATTCCATTTTTGTACCTGTGAGAGTACCTTACATTTTTTTTATAACATGAAAAACACTTTAGTGACATTTGTTTAAATATACATTCTGCCCCAAATGTTCAAGCTTGGTTGCCTATAGCTCGACACCTCTATCCATATTTAAGCTACTACTGATAGTTAAAATGGCCTGATTTTTTTGTTTTTTTGATTTTTTAAGAGGTACTGATTACCTACAGCTCCCAACATAGTCAATAGTAGGGAAGGACACTCAGCATCTCACATGATCAGTCCCTAATTTGCTAAGTACTGCACTTGTCCCACATAATGGCAACAGTACACACAGAACAGCTGCTGGATTGTAGAACTGACTCTAAACTCTGTTCTTAAGGGTTTTTTTAATAGAGAAGGGGAGGACAAGTGTAAAAATATTACTTTGTGAGTTGCTGGGCTACCACATGGTCCTGACCCCAAGGCAGCAGTTACAGTACTGGTAAGCAGAATACATTTTTTACACTGGGTCAATAGATATAGCCAGGCTACCTATTTTATTAGGAAGAACAAATGTCCCTACAACTTATTTTGGACACCAGAAATTAATGCTTGTTTCTTAAAATAACTGTTTCAAAAAGCTGAAACGGAGGTAGAAAGTGTGCTTGGTTTCCTGATGTCTTCACTGAAGAAAACGCCTCCCTTTTTATTCCACAGACTGCTCAATATCCCTAATGCCTTAAAAGCAGTTCTCTTCACATAGACAGAATTTCTAATGAACTACACAAGTAAAAATGCTATAGACAAACTGATCTCTAAAGCTGGAAGCCAGGTATAATTGTAGAAGAAAATATTCTACTTCTGAGTAGATTTTTTTTATTTCTAGGAAGCAAGCTTTTTTTATCAGGTGAAACAAGAAGATAACTGTAGCTGCAGGTGTACTAACAAGATTTTATATACAAAGTTTTACAAGAGGACCCAAATAACATCCCCCGTGTAACACCACTGACTTCAATGTGGTTAATTCAGAGATGAATTTGGCCCTGGATGTCTGTAATAGGGCTGCACCTCACCTTCCTTCTTTTGAAGGAGGGGCAAAAACAAAAGACCAGAAGAATGTTTCTGGAAAGAAAAGTGTGTAAACATAATTCTCCACCATACAAGTGGATGAAGAGGGAAAAATCCTTAATACATTTTTTTTAAAGTTCATGCTTTTAACTTAAAGATGAAAACTCAGATAATGTAAATGATCTTAAGTTTTCCTTCAATGCTGTCTTAACTCCTCTTAAAGAGCAAATCATAGCTTTTAAATACATGTAATATTGCCATTATAATAAAATATGTTGTATATGACACACAAGTACTATACAAGGTATCTAGGAGTGAGGCTCATGTCATAAGGAATAATATGACATGCCTTCTTTATTGTAGTTCTAATTATCTCATGATTTCCCCCTCAACTCTATATAACAGCTATGAAAAGATAAAGGAGACTTAGCTGTTTCCATTAGCATAGAGTGCTCTTAAGGAAAGATCTAGTCTCTCCATAGCACACACAACTCCCACTGGAATTTATAGGAGTTGGACAAGTGGATGAAGAGAATAAATCTTTAAGGCAAGTGTATGAAGAGAATTTATTTTTAAAAAAAGCAGCAGTTTCTAAACATGGTAGTTGCTGTTGTGCATCCATTCAAATAAAACAGCAGAATAAAGCAGTTAGTGGCATTTATATAGTACAGTATATATTGTCAAATGAAATTATAGGAACAATTCAGAGAAGTATATTTCTCCTTTCATACTCCTGCCACATTATTTAGGATGACTTATATTTTTTTCTGGTAACTGAATAATAGAGCTAAATACACATGATGTCAGAAAAAGTCAGAGTTTTGCCCTTTTTTTTTTTTTTTGCTTAAAGTATCAGCTTAAGTTGTACACAGTTTTATTGGGGGAAAAAAATCAAAAGTATAGTTCATACAAAGAAAAATTAGACCCAGTTTTCTTTAGTATAAATTCAACTTACTTTTGTATATCAATCAGGTATTATTAGTAACACATGTAATGTATTAACAGTCTTTAAATGATGGATCATTCTGAGATAGAAGTGAACCCACTTCTAAAATGTGTGCTATGGAGTTTTACTTGAGAATTATTTAAGTGATTTGGAAAGTGGTTTTACTAAACAAATTTTAAATACAAGCAGCATTACATTGTTCAACAAAACATGTTTATGACACAGCAATCACAAAGACCTTGGAATCACAATTGTGGAGTCACAGGTCAGACCACCCAGTCAGACATATATACACCAGTGTTGATTCTTTAAGTTACAAAAGAAATTAATCATCTACTCTGATCCCCCTCTCTGCCCCCAACCTCACTCAGCAGTCACTCGTTTAAGACTGTTGTTATCAGCACGGGACAAAATATTTATTTTAAATTTCAGCTACATGTGCTTTAAAAATGCAAGTAGGGAATATTAACTGTACAGTGGCAGACTTCTTGTGCTGATCAGTTATGCCTTTACCAATGTCTTTTTCCCCCAGTGCAGTCCATCATTCAAAATGAGGTGGAGCTGGACTTTTTCGATCTCTTAATCATGCTTGGATGAAACTCAGTGTGGCGACGGGCATGCTTTGTCAGGTGATCGCTCCTCATGAACCGCTTCTCACAGAGAGGGCACCTGAACTGCTTTTCACCAGTGTGGGTTCTGTAGTGTCGAGTCAGCTCATCTGACCGAGAGAACTTTTTAAGGCAATCCGGCCATGTGCACGGGAATGGTCGCTCACCTGTAGGAAGGTAATGATAAAAACAGAAAGTTTAGAAGGAAAAACAGGAATCTAGAAGTTGACAGCAGAGCAATACCAAATACCACAGAGCTTACACAAATCAATAAACATATACACGTGTTGCTTAATGACAGTTAAGGTGAGGTATTAGGGAATACCTCACCAATTCACAACCTGAAAAGCAGGGGAATCAGAGGCACTGACTCTGTGGGTACTCCGGGACTGTAGCACCCACAGGAAAAAAAATAGCACCATCAGCCCCGCTGATCAGCTTCTCCCCTCCCCCCCCCCCCAGTGCCTCCCACCTGCTTGTGATCAGCTGTTCAGCTGTAAGAGGTTCTGGGGGGCAGGAGGAAGAGTGGGGGCGGGGCATGCTCAGGAGAGGAGGTGGGAAGGGGCGGAGCAGGAGCAGAAAGAGGCGGGGCACCCCCTGGAAAATCACAAAGTCAGCACTAATGAGGGGAATAACAAGCTAAGGGGGAAAGTCTCCTGCATTTCTTACCACTTTCACATAGCCTATAATGCCATAGTAACACCCTGCAATGCTCCATACAGTTTCATGTCTCCCTCCAACAGATACCAAAAACCAGTATATACCCTGACTTCATCAAACTCCAGTGCAAAATCTCAAGTGGCCTCTGAAGCTGTTGTATGAGCAGATGAGCACATCTGACTGCCATACATTCCATACAGTTGAGAAGTTTTTCTGCCTTAACACTGCTGAGATGACTCTTAAGGCTTTGCATTAGAGTACAAGTTTGATGAAAGTGGGGGTATGTATTGCTTGTGGGTATCTGGTGGAGGGGGAAATGAAACCTTGTGGAGCATTGCAGTGTGTTATTGACAGCGCTGCAGGCCATGTGAAAGTGGCAAGAAATGCAGGAGACTTTTCCCTTACCTTGTTATTTCCACGCTTTTCAAGTTGTCAGTTGGTGGGGTATGTCCTGAAGCAACTTTATCTGTCACCAAATGAAGCCTTTGTGTATTAGTTTCCTAATGTTTTATACAGGTTTCATGTACTTCAGTGAATTGGTCCCCAAGGGAGAGATGCCAATGGTTGAAATGCAAAATATCTGTATTTTGAGGTCATGCTATAATTTACATATTCCAATAGTACTGATTATAGTAAATTATTAATGTGTTATGGGATATCTTCTCTTTGTGTAAATTAAATAAACCAGTTATATTTAAAAAGAAAACTTGAAAGACAGACTGTCACATGCAACCAGACTATCCCCTCACACAGGTCAACAGCAAGGTTTGAACCCTTAACCCTCAAACCAGATCTCTATTGCTAGAGCTACAGGAGTATTTGCTACCCTCAGTTAGGTCAATCACAAGAGGACCTGGCACACACTTTCATAAGGGGTTACTAAACTGTTTACCAGACAACAGTAGCATACTGGAGATCAGGAATCCTGGGGTCTATCGTTGGGTCTTGAATAGAGAGTCTAGGACGGGTCGGCATCGTTTGGCACACGGCTCGCCAGGGTAAGCACCCTGGCGGGCCGGGCCAGTTTATTTACCTGCTGACGCGGCAGGTTCGGCCGATCGCGGCCCCTACTGGCCGCGGTTCGCCATGCTGGGCCAATGGGGGTGGCGGGAAGCCGTGGCCAGCACATCCTGCCCGCGCCACTTCCCGCCGCCCCCATTGGCCCGGGACGGCGAACCGCGGCCAGTGGGGGCCGCGATCGGCCGAACCTGACGCGTCAGCAGGTAAATAAACTGGCCCGGCCTGCCAGGGTGCTTACCCTGGCGAGCCGCGTGCCAAACGTTGCCGACCCCTGGTCTAGGAGTTAAAGATAGGCTAAGCAAAGCACATTCAATCAGAAAGGCTGTGTGGCGAAGGGATACTAATTGAGTCTGCCATTGTTAATTCTGGCTTCTACTTCTGACTGTACCTGCAGTGACCTTGTGCAATGTCTGTTAACATATTTTGTAAAATGAGGTGCTAGCTCATACTTGCCTTCTAGAATTGGGGTTCAAGGAGTTGACTGATAATCAGGGTGGTGAGATTCATGGGAATATAAACCACATTCAATAGAGGTGAAATTTTAATTTATGATATCCTCTTTTCCAGCTCAGGGAGCTTCCCCCTAGGTTAAAGGAGTATTGGGTAGGGATGGCTCGCGTTCTTTCTCTCTCTCTCTCTCTCTCTCTCTCTCACCCGCAAGTGACCATGTTACAGCATCACTGCTCATTACAGCAGGTTTAGTGTAATGCATTTCTTTTCAGTTATGGAGAAAAGTTTAAAATTATGATGCCGATGAAGGACACTTATGTATAACCGATACTGTATTAATCATTGCATGAAGAGCAATGTGTGGTGCAAAGCACAGATCCTAGGGCACTTTAGTTTTCTTTCAAAGGTTGTTGGAAAACAGGTGAGACAATCCAGTGTAAAACTTCAGAAAAGGGGATAATTTGAAGCTGATTATTCTCTGTAATAACCCAATTTTAATCAAACTGCCATTAAAAATATAAATAGTTTTAATCTTTATAGTCTACATTTTGGACTTTTGCCATCTTTATGGGATTCATACTAACAATGGTTTTAAACTTAAAACTTCTGACTCATTTTTAAACTATGGAGTCAAGATCAGCAACTCCACAATACTACCTTTCATACTCTGGCTTATCTAAAGCACTGTACAATGATGCTAAATACTTGAGGTGAAATCCTAGTGAATCAATGAGAGTTTAACCATTGCCTACAGTGGGGTCAGGATTTCACCTTAGATGCACAGTGACTATGTAAGCAAACAAAGTGCCAATTTGTTTCCACCACTAGTTCATAAACAGCTGTTCAGGAAAGCACTTAAGCATATGCTTAACTTTATTCATATAATGCTTAAGTGCTGTCCTGAACAGGGTTGCTTTTCTGAATCAGGACCTAAAATCTGCTACTTGTTGGTTTTCTAAATTGCGATGGAGAGTCCTGATTAGAACACTAGTGTTGTGGGATCTTTAATTTTCACCAAGACAGCTGCCAGGGGGGTATCAGCCAGTGTATTTGTATAGGACAACTTGGCATGCAGATCCTGTGGTAATGAGTGCAATATTAAAAGAGCTCTATAGAACAGAATGACTAGAACTTGGTTTATGTGAGTTGTATCCACAAACTTGGGCTGACTTTCTCTTTCCTTTCTGAAGCATGTCAACAAACACCCCTCAAAAATGTGATGATTATTTTTGAATACACACACTCTTCTGGTACTCCTGTTTCACTAAGCAAAGTCATCTGGAGTTGTGAGAAAAGAAACCAAAGGGGGACCCAGGCCCCCAACACAGTTCCAAATAGAGAAAAACAAAGCTGCTCAACTTCCTGGTTCAAGTCAATTCAATTCAACTTCCTAGGCTAAAAAGTTACTGTCCCTTTATTGTCAGATCCAGCAGTATGGACTGATGTGCATCTGGGTGTAGGGAGCAAAACCCATTACCGTAACCCAAAGTGCATTGCTGAACACTTTCAAAAACAAAGATGTCAAGAATGGGCAATAACCATTAGAGGTGCCCTAGGCACCCACAGGCTGCATTCACCGATATCAAAATCCCTAAAATTAATCAGTGAAGATGGCATGAGAGGAAAGAAGTTAGAGCTGAAGGAATAGCTAGAGGAAGAAAGAGAACCAGGAGAGGAAAGTATCACAAAGGCTCATTGAGGATAAGATGTCAAGGAGAGGATTACTGACAAAGTCAAAAGCAAAGAATTCAGGGAGAATGATGATGGGAGTAGATTCTCTAAGATCTGGCCAGAAAATGGTGGCTTTAGACCAGTGGTACTCAAACTTCATTGTAGTGCGACCTCCTTCTGACAACAAAAATTACAACACGACCCCAGGAGGGGGGGACTGAAGCCTGAGCCCGCCAAAGCTTTTGTCTGCAATGAGGTCCCACAGTCAGAGTGTAGGGAAGAAACCAGGCCAAGTTGTCGCATAGTTGTGGCAACTCTGGACAAGCCAGAGAGGAGTCTGTTGAGGTTGGTCCAAGATGTATAATCATATAGACAAGGAGGAAGGTGCAGTGATGCACTCCTGAATTTATGTAGTGTGTTTGGAAGCATCGGTAGGAAAGAGAACCTATCTATGATGTAGTTTTCAGCACCCTGGTGATGCTGATCTTCTGTGCATGTAGCGCTCTTGTCCAAAAGTGTGAGAGTTGCCATGGCAAAGAGGTGTTGATAGATTAGCAGGGGTGTAAAACCCCCAGTCCCCAGGAGCGGGACTTCTCCTCTGAAGATGAGCAGACCTTTGAATTGGCACAGTGTGTTGTTTCCGGTCTTAGAATGGGGCATCAGCCAGCCAGAGATGTAATAGGCTAGTTTTGTCAGACTTAATAGTCTTTCATTGAAGGAGCTATGTGCGCTAGCATATACAGACTGAAGGTTGGTGTATAATTCAAGCAGTCACTAATAATATGAATGACAAATTCTTCATGTCAACAAGCTGAATGTGGCAACTGCTCCCCCAGAACATGGAGCACTATTCAGCTACACCAAACAGCAGGGACCAAAGAGTCTTCTCCCCAGGAGGCTCCCGACAGTTTTCGTATCAAGGCAGTATGGGAAGAGATCTTCATTTTCAGGAGTCTCAGGTGCGGCCAGTATGTCCAGCTACGGTTGAGTTTTACTCCCAAGTATTGATAACTGGCTAGAATTTCAGAAGCCATCCTGGGACACAGATTGAGAAGAACTGATTGGCAAGACAACTGTTTAAATGGAAAGTGGTTGCCGTTGCCCTGGTTTCATTGAGAATTCATCTCCCCTGCTGGAATACGTGGTCAAAATAGCCATGTGTTGGCTGAGCTTCTCTTCAACCCTGTGGAAGTCATTTCTGGGGCCTGCAATACAGATGTAATCAGCATACACGTACTTCTTGGCCTGTGTTTCAGGAAGGTCATATGCGTATACAGTGAACAAAAGAGGCGCCAATACTGACCCTCTTTAGGAGGCCATTGTGTTGACATGTAGGGTGAATGATTTTCTCCCCAACTTGCAGGATGAAGCTTTGGTTATTGATCACTTCTTGAATGAACTGCACCATCGGCCTACAAGGAATAATTCGCAGCAGCTTGGCAGTCGGCCCAATGTGCCACATGGTGTCGTAGCCTGCTGTCAGATTCATAAGGACTATGCCAACTTTCTTTCCTGACTCGAATGTGTTTTCTGTGTCTCAGAGTATCTGCTCTTGGGTGCATCTTGACTCCATTCTGAATGTGAGGCAGATGAGGGTACCTCGACTACCTCACTAATTCACATCAGGATTAGTCTCTCCAACAGCTTGTAAATAACACACAGGAGAGAATTCAGTCAGCAGCTCTCTGGGTCTGTCAATGGCTCCCCTGGCTTGGGTACAGCTACAGCCTTTGCTCTGCAGTTGGGTACAATGATTCAAAAATCAAAATAGCCAGCTTTTGGAAATTGGTCCAAAGTGAGAAAGAAACACTTGGATGTAATCTAGACCAGGAGCCTTGTCAGGATGCAGTTGATCTATAACTAGGTCAAGCTCTTGATTGGTAAAAGGAGCCATCAGGTTCATGTCCACGTTCAGAGCCTTCCAATCACCATTTTAACTGCACAGCTGAATGCTCTGCCTCAATTAGAAGTCTTGCCATTGGCCACCAGCTGGGATGTGATGGAGTTTGCTGTGACTGGGTATTCTCTCTTGCCCAGATTAGAATCTCTACTCAGTCTCTTACTAGTTTGCTAGGCTTTGTGACTGGAATGCATGACTTTAGTGAAAGTGGTAAAAGCTGAGTCTAATGGATGAAAACAGTCACTCAGATAATATATTATGAAATTTAGTATTCTAGCTACACAGCATGCCTTGAGACCTGTCAGACTTTTTTGCCCCAGACTGAAAAGGATATGCTAGGACTCTATGTTGTTAAACTAGGACTCTTAAGTTGCCCATGAGGTGGGGACATGACTCTGAAACTATCTTGATTTAGAATTAGCCCAGAAAAAGCCTGGCCCTTGGTCAAGGAAGAAGGATAAAAGGAGTAGCAAAAGTAGTGAGTCACTCTAGAGCAGTGGTTCCCAAACTTTAACAGCCTGTGAACCCCTTTCACTAAAATGTGAAGTCTCGCGAACCCCCTCCTAAAAATGAATATTTCCAGGGATTTTCTCCTTTACCTGAGTATAAATTATAAGAGCAGTGATCTTGGAAATATAAAATTTGTTTTTATGACATGCTTATTACACACTCTTTATTATTAATTATTATTTATCATTACAGTATTTTTATTACATTATGAAAATGGCAACACTCTTCCAAGATCTCACTTTCATAGCTTGTATCACTTTGAATAAGTCTGTTATAAGACAAGGCTCCTATGTTTCATCAAGGAGTATCAGATGTGAAACAGCATGAAGGTATTTAAGAAGCCAACTCAGAGTTCCTCCTACACAAGCATTCAGGTCTTGAGCAGTCCAGGCAAACAACGCACGTTACAACAAAGCTTAAACTTGTTCTTCATAATAATTTTAAAAACAATACTAGCTGCCTATTTAATTTTAAAACCAGCAAAAAATATCCACCATCCTTTCCATTTCTTATAAGGAGTCTTGAAGTTTAAATCTCCCCAGTGTGATAGATATGCTTGCTTTGATCTGCTTAGCTCTTGGAAGTCCAGGGGCTCCGGGCTGCTGAGACAACTCTGTCCGCCATTAGGGAATTTTTTCCTGAGAACCCCCTGTAACATTTTGTGAACCCCCAGGGGTTCCCGAACCCCAGTTTGGGAACCACTGCTCTAGAGCACTAGTAGAGAGGGGAGAAAGCCACTTGTTTGAATAATTCTAACTCTTGGAGCTCTGACTATGGTTTTCCAGGTTTCTCTGTTTCCCACTCTACCTTTCCAAGTGCAGTTGAAAGCCTTTTTAAACAACCACTGCCCTGAAAGGAGACATTAATTTAATTTTATAGGTCTGCTGTGCATGCACACACAGGCCATGGTTGCATCTATACTACAGAATGGGGTTGTTGGGAGTTCATAGTGTAGAGCAGGGGTTCTCAACTTTTTTCTTTTTGAGACCCCCCCTCCCCCAACATGCTATAAAAACTCCACTGCCCACCTGTGCCACAACAACTGGTTTTCTGTTTATAAAAGCCAGGGCCAGCATTAGAGGGTAGCAAGCAGTGCAATTGCCTGGAGCCCCATGCCACAGGGTCCCCCACGAAGCTAAGTTGCTCAGGCTTTGGCTTCAGCCCCATGCAGCAGGGCTTCAGCTCTCTGCCCTGGGCACCAGTGAGTCTAACACTGGCCCTGCTTGGTGGACCCCCTGAAACCTGCTTGAGGCCCTCCCAGGGGGGTTCCAGACCCCTGGTTGAGAACCACTGGTGTAGAGTGTCCATGTTAGCCATCCTGTTTTGGGTTTAGGTCTCAGGGCCGCCCAGAGGATTCAGGGGGCCTGGGGCAAAGCAATTTCGGGGGCCCCTTCCATAAAAAAAGTTGCAATACTATAGAATACTATATTCTCCTGGGGGCCCCTGCGGGGCCCGGGGCCTGGGTCAAATTGCCCCACTTGCCCCCCCCTCTGGGCAGCCCTGTTAGGTCTACCCCAGATCCTTGTACAGCACTCTCCTCAAGGGTTTCAGTTGTACTGCCCTCTCAATGCCTATCTCACACCTTCTGGCACAAAGTCCTGAAGCACTGGCTTGCAGGACATTTGGAAATGCATTCTGGGACTCCAAGAGAATTGTGGGAGAAGAGGTCAAAATCCCATCACTCTTTGGGAAGCTCAGCAATAACCAAGGCATGAACTTAAAATGGAAGTCAGGCTGAAATGTCAGAGCTCACTCTTCGCTCCTAAAATAAAAGTCACCAAATATTGCAGGAGAGGCAATATGTGGTGTCCCTGCATTACCTGTGTATACCAAAAATGCCCTAACCACCAGTCGATAGTCAGTTTCTTTTTCCTATCCAGGGGAAGCAATTTTCAAATTTCAGGTATATTCTGATGCACAATGGGAACATTTTTTAAGTCTCAACAAATTTTGTGGGACAGAAGTCATTTCCATGCAGGTCTCACGCAGAAGTTAGGATAAGCTTAGTGCATGATACAAGAAAATATTAAAACTTTGAACTCCTGAAGAGCAGATAGAGGTAGGAGAAAGGGGACCATCCTCTTTTCTAGGCTTTCAGTGATTCTGTGAGCCTGCAAATCCACTGCTCCCCTTGGCCATGAAGCCATACTTAAAGCCCAGAGAAATGGTGATTAAATAGCTGATTTGACAGAGACTGTGGTAGTGGAGAGTGCATTTAGAAGGCTTGAAACAAGGTGGAGGTGCTTGCTGACGTGCAGCAATAGTGCAATCAGCAACAGTGGGCATATCTGCCTGTTGCATTCTGCACAACATTTGTGAAAGCAACAGTGAAGTGTTTAAGAGTCTGTGGAATGAGGAACTTGCAACAATTTATGCACAGGCAGACAAGCAGCACTACCGGAATCTGTAACACTTGTTAATGTTGGCGGTACCAGGCACGTGAACCAAATGAATCAAAGATGCTTTGTACACATTTTGCCAGGGTAGTGTAAAGAGGGTGTGGTGATAATGTTCATTCTGCCTGTTCAAGCCTGAAGGGTTAGCATGTGCTACCCTTAAATATCTTTGTTTCCTTTGTTGATGGTGGGTTTCATTTTATGTATTCACATATCAGTTTGAGTCTGGGTAAAGAATATTATGGCATAATGAAGTGGTGATGTAATGAAGGTAAATTAAAAGTATATTTTATGGATTCTTAACACTGAAATAAATTATGCAAATTTACTTTATTTAAAACCACAAACATTCAGGCCAGTTTCAATAAGTAACCAGAGAAAAATAACCCAAGCACACAAAAGTTTGGCTTACGGGGCTATAGGGCCACAAAATGTATGTCCAGCATACTCCAGTTCTTTGTCCTGTTCACCACCAGAGTGCCAGGAGACCACAGCAGAGGGAGCAGACAGGGATGAGCCAGTCCAGTATGGGCTGCAGTTCTGTACCATAGCATCATGCTGAGGTGGTTGTACAATGCAAACAGGTGCTGGGAGAATAGTGCTAGCTGCCTTTGCTTCTCAGTGTATTCTCTTTGAAGTTTTCTATGGACCTCTTGATCCGGCAGCATCACTTCACTATCATGCCATATACATTTCATCATTGGTTTTCTGTCCTCTTGCCTAAATTGGTCTTGTCTTTCCAAAAAACTACCAGCTTTTTCCTCCTTGAATCTAAACATTGTATCAGTCCCTTTACATGCCCCTCTGTGAGTCATTTCCATTTCCTTCCAGTGAGATGGTCAAGTGTTCAATCATTTGTGATTCCTGATGCCTTTGCTGTCCCATTCAGTGATGTGCCAGCATTTCCACACTGGGCCTGGGTGCAGTCGGGCCCTCTGAAATCAGAAAGAAGAAGAATGTTAATAGGCTAATTAATGACATTCCAGAGTTGTCTGTACCAAGGAATGCAATAAAGTAACTGCTTCTGGTTCCTTTCTCACTCCAATGCCTTCTTACAGCAAGATGCTCTGTTCTTACTATTTAAGCTGGTAAGGATATAAACTAACATTCTCTCCCTAATTTAAAACCAATTCTTAGTCAGCGGGAATGAAAACAATGTGTGCAGGGGTGGGGCTTGGTGGCCGTAGTTCAATGGGACTAAAAAATTGCTTAATCCAGGCAAACAGGAAATAGAGAGGATCTTTGTGCTGAGGATTCCAGAACGGGAAAGGATGGGTCGGTTTGAACAAGTTAGGAGCAAAGTTGATAATCCTACACTTGAGTTGTTCTCATGGCTGAATATAGGACATGTTCTGGGATTGAAGAGGTGTAGTGAACTTCTGTGGGTGTATAGGGAAATTAGCATTACCCCTAATTTGATTGCTCAGATTGAGCACTGATTTTTACAAAAGACTTCCAGCGATTACTCACGGAGGTCTGTGGAAAAACATGGCTAAAATACATTGTTATCTCTTCTAGATTTCTGCCCTGCATTGTTGGCTGACCACAGTGAAGATTGACACAGTCATTATTCCACACCCTCACTGATGGTTAGTATAGAGCAGCTTGTTATCGAGTAATGCTTTTGCCTGTGTCTCATATGTTAAATAGAAAGGCAGAATGAACTTGATAAGAGTGGATAGCTAAACAGATGCCTTTGTCTGATACATGGGCTGACTGAGACAACATCATGTACATGGTGGGATCATGCTGCCCAATACTCTTCTGCTTTTACATTTAGTATATTTCAGGGTTTGTTTGGCTCTTGGAACAGGTTTTCCTTGCTTGACCTCCATTTTGAGCCTGGCCCTGTGACATATCTCAGCCAGCTGCAGTTCACTGCATGCCTGAAATGTCTGCCCTTACTTGGGACACCTGGCCGTGTAGCCAAATGTGGAGAACTATGGTGGGGCTTGTCCATCCTGACAGAATCTGGGGGAGCTGAACCGGGGAGGGAGGGTAAAGAAAGCTGTCACTTATGATGTAATGGCAGAGCCAGGGAGAATGGGTCTTCTAGCACCATGTGATCTTGTAACCACCCACAGTAAGAGTAAGGTGTTTGAAAGAACCCAAGAACATGTTTCCACAGCCCCCAAGCATGCAAAACCAATCCTGATTGCTGCAAATAATAAAATCCAATGTACCTTGCGTGCTCCTTTGTCTCCTATGTCCACCCCCAACCTGTTTGGCTGCTGTAGCCAGATCTTGAGCTTCTCCAAAGAGGTCTTGGAATCCTGGTACGGTTTCAGGCACCTCCTGGTCCTGGCCCACATCCCTTGTCATGGAGTGGGCTATTATGAATATTTTTCCTTCCTCTTCTCCTGATGGCCCAGGTGCTAGGTGTCACAGTGCCATCCAAAGTACCTCAGGCTCTGTAGATGGATGAGTGCCAAAAATACTGTCCAGTTCATTGGGAAAAAAGGTAGGTTTTCCTCCTTACCCAGACTGGCTGCAGTTATCTCAGGCCCTTTTACTTTTCTCCTGGTATTGTCTTTCCCCCAAGTGGGTGATTCCCTGCCACACACTCTATTTGCATCACTCAGTCATAATCCAAAGTTTTCCTAGAGTTCAACTGCAATTGAATCTCTCAAGCACCTGGGTATCTGCCTCTGACCAGCTGGCAGCATTCCTGCACAATAGCTTTTTCCTTCTGAAATATGTTCCAAAATTGGCTTGCTGAAACACACAATGACCGCAAAGCTATGGGTGCTGGCAAAAAACAGCACACAATGAGATCGAAGGTATGCAGTACTATATATAGGCAAGGGACTTCCAGAAAACTTGATCCTGAACCAACAAGGTAGAAGAACTAGGCCAAACAGACCCCCTACGTAGTGGCTAGTGCTCTGTGGGACAGTGATGGGAGGACAATTTGCACCATAGAGATTATTGCACCAGCACTTTGTATCTACAGTGGCACTGTACCAATGGCGCCTCACAGTGATGTGGGCAACACAGTAGCTAGCCTTGCTTGGAGCAAGTACCACCCACAGTGTGGTATGTTCCTGTGCCCCATAGATAGTAATTTTGTGGGCAGACACATGACAGGTGTGCTGGGAGATTTAAATGGCAGTTAGCTTGCCAAATTGCTCAAGTATGGGTAAGATCCAATGCCACCACATACACATAACCACCAAACTTAATCTCAGTATTGCTGATTCCTTCAATACATCTTTGACTGCACCAATTAACATCTGTTGCCCCTATGTTCAGAAGCAAAAAAAATGTTTTCATTATTATCTATGAATTCCCTAGTTTAATAATTATTCATCATGTAAAGTGTACTAGACTATTCAACAGAACAACCTGAGACTCTATCTGTTTTAGGTATTTATAGGGTGCCAGTCACTATAATTAGCATCAGTTCTCAAGACATAAAAAAAAAAAGATCCGGAATGCACCTTTTGCTGCATAGGCACCGACCACACATAGTGCAAGGTGAAGAATGAAAGCAATAACCACTATCGTTGGTTTACTTTACAATTATCAGCAGTACTGGAACGCTATTCTGGCTCCCCCAAAAAAGTGCCGGCAAGGCATTCCAGAGCATTCCGGCACAAGAGTGCTTGGCTGGCATCTAAACACAGGATTAAGACAATAGTAAGATTATTTGAAATGGGCTCTGTTCTTGCTAGCCTAGGATTTGGCCATTTAAACTTAACTTGGTTTTCCCCAACCCTTTCCTCTCCTTCAGGTTTGGCAGCTCTGTCAGTTTATGAATGTGAGGATGGTGCCGTATTGCAGTTCAGTGAACTGAAGGTGAATGTACTCACCCATAGTGATCCTAATGGATGCACACACAAACGGACAAAATCAGGTTAGGAAGAAATATACCAAGTGTTCTCCAGTACCAAGACACAACAAGATGCAATAACTCATTAGAGTCAGCTCTTCCAATATGTCCTCTGCTGGCAACAGGAGTTACATTCTTGGTGTGAAAGGATAAAGTAAAGCAGTTGAGATAAGGCCACTTTGTTGCTCTCTGATTCCCTTCTAAATGTGCTTTTCCTTGCTTTGATTGGGTAGTGTGACCACTAACACTTTTTGGTAGTTTTCCAAATGTGAAATTTAACAAATACTTAATTCTCTTAAAAAACAACAAAAAACAGAAATACAAAAAAGCATCAGAAAAAGCATATGGAAAATAGGAGAATGATTTTTGCCTAACTTGCTCAACCTTCTAGCCTTTCAAGCAATGTAATTAAATTTTATCAAATATTACAAACCAATAATTTTCTCCTGGATAGAGAATCTGTCCATTCAGTCTGGTAACAATATGAGTTTTCACATTTTTATAAATCCCTGAGAATAATGGTTTCACACATTTTTATCAAGATGCCCTTTGAGCACTGCTATCTGATCTTCAGCCATATTATAAATGCATTACCTGTGTAACCTGTACTGAATAAGAAGCTTAAAATGTTAGATCTCGGATTTTCCATTTGAAACTCAAAAGCACTAAGAAAATGCTCCAAACTTTCCCCATTAAAATACACATCTGTACTGTCTGACAAACTAGGGATAGTTCAGAAAATAAATGGGAAAGTAATGTAGTCAGGAGCAGCCTAAACTGATAAGGAGCCTGGATTCACGATGCAGTTTGTGTTGCAGCATCAATCAGTTGTGTCTCTGTTGTGACAGAAATGCTGCTCCCTGCCTTCCCTCCGGACAGTAGAACTCAGATCTGTGGCTCCATGTCTCCACCCTTAACCTATCACTGAATATCATCAAGGGCAAAATGTCAAAGGAGGAGTTTAAGGGCATAGCTGCTGTTATATTGTTACAAAACTCTAGCTAGCACTGTTGGACTGGTTCTGACTCACATATTGACATGGGTTGCTCTAAGGCCCTATTGAGGAGGCAGAGAATGTATATACCTCATGCACTTTATAGCACTCTCAAGGGGATCTATATCTTCCAAGCACTTATAATACAGGGAAATCCTTGTTCATTATGAATATTTGATATACACAAGGATCTACAGCCAAATCTTAGGAGCAAGTGCATCTGCTGCATGGAGCACTCAGGGCCTCTGGTCTGCCTGGGTTCTCTAACTGAGTAGGCTTCTACTAATCCTGTAACAGCCCACAGAATTGGCCTCCTGGTACCTATGTTGCTGCCCATTTCCTCTCTTGCCATATGGGGGGAGACCATCATCACCAATTGCCATTTGTCCAATTACTGGCTTTCTTTCACCCTTCTTGTTTACATCCTCCTTTCACCTTCCATATTTTTTTTTATTAAAAACTTTAAGCCTATAAACCCTAGCTCTACCCTCATTCAAAATATAAATTGGCAACAAAGAGACTATTTCCAAGCTAATCTGCTGTACTACTCTAAATCAACCATCCACCCACTTCTACCCTGGCCTCTCCACTGCACCAGTGACTTCAGCCTCGACTGCCCGTCTATCTGCAACTGCATCGCCTATGGTTCTGTACCTTCTATGCTATTCCCTATGCATGGAATAGCCTTATAGAGTTCATTTGGAAAACCCAGATCCTTGCCACATTCAAGTGTCTCCTGAAGACCCACCTCTATCATGATGCTTATGGGAAAGCTGCCACTGATAACATCAACTCTGAGAAGTAGTTTGGATATAATTGTACATATCCTATTTTCATTATATTTGTATACACATTCTAAAGATAATTGTATATGTATTGCATCCTTCCCCTATCCTCAAGACAAAGAGAGAGACAGTCTTTAAATTGTGAGGTCCTTGGGGAATATGGCCAGGCCCTCTTTTCTATTTGGAAAGTTCCAAGCACTTCATAGGTGCTACCAGAAATAATTCATAATAGTAATCTTGCCCTTAATAATGTTTCAGTCTAATATTTAATTTTAGTGATGTCTTGGATTTTAATTTTCAAGCTAGTTTTGAGCAGGAGTCATGAGGCAGGCCATAGGCAACCAATTATCAGATGGTTACTTTTGGTCTCTGCAAGAGGGGCTGGTTTTGAACTAGCAGTTAAGAAGATAAAAGAAATCTCTGATCATGCAGTTCCCCTTTTCTTGTAACTTAGTTTGGTATTTCATCCCCCATTTTCTATCAGCTTGGACAAGATGTGCCTGTGTGTTTTTAGTTTCACACCAATACAACATACACGAGTGGTCACTAAACTTTTTGAACTTGCTTAGTTGGTATGCATGGGTGAAATGGGATATTAGTAAAAGAAAGACCATAGGTACAATGAGTAAACATTCTGAAACCATTTTTCAAGATAGAATAAGATAAACATGAAAAATTTAAGGTGGCAGTAACTATTGATGGGCATCTACTTTAACTAAGAGTGCTAAAGGCTGGAAAGGCAGTGAGAAATCAAATCTCTGCCCTGGAAAACAAGTTCACATTGAGAAATGCCAGGTTGATTTTAAAGGTTCATGAAACCATGGAGATGAAGGGGGTTTTTTTTTGGTTGGTTATTTGGGGGGGGAATGAAGGAAGGAAGGAATCACTGAAGATGGATAGTTAACTCTACAATGTGTAGTCATATATGTCCCTGGCCAATCCAATCAAGAAATACCTCACTGTGGCTACAGACTGTATCACTCTTGGAATGACTTTAAATCTGGCATGTGTATTTTACACTCATGTGCCGAGTTCAAGAATCCTATTTGCCCAGGGTACTGTCTTGATCTCCCTTAGTGACTTATCTGTTTTGTCCCCCTTCCAAAGATGGGACTGGAGTAATCCTTGATTTATAGGTACAGATTTTGGATAAACTGTGGAGGCTACACCAGCTTTTTCTGTTCTCCCATTCATGAAGTAATTCTCCTGATGAGTATCATTTACTATTCCATCAGCTAAAGTTAACTCTGTTCACACTGGAAAGCGCTGAGAGTTTATTACTAAAGAATATAGCTGAGTATTTGTGGTGTTATTTAATCACTGAAAACTGCAGTACACTGTTATTAACATTAACCTTTACTAGGTTTCCATGGGTATCCACTTCATACATGGCCAAGGTAAACCCTATTCCACTTTAAAACTTACTTGTTATAACAATACTGGTGATAGGAAATTGGAAGCAATGTGTAGTATGTCAATCTGCATGTCAACAACCAGAATGCTATTCCAGCTGATGTCTACTTCAAAATAGGATGGATACCTGAGCTCTGGGAACAAACTGGAAATGATACTGTAATTTTCTTTGTCTTTTGCCAGCCAGAAATTTGCAAATCTTCACCTACATTTAGCTATCATAGTTCTGAGTAAATATTGGACCTGAAATGGCAGGGCAGACACCACACAGGCCCTAGGGTAAGTTAAAAGACAGAGTTTAAAAAAAACCCTAGTTTTGTGGCAAATGTCTTTCCGTTCTTCTCAAGTTTCTGTCTGTATCTATGGGCTGGAAGTGGGCAAATGGAATATTTTTTCCTCCCACAAACTTCACTTGTTGAGGCTTAGAAATCAGGACTACATTCTATCCACAAAGTTCTTTACTAGGAAGATAAATGGAAGTTCAAGTGGACTTTTCCTTCTCCATAAGGTTCTATGAAATGACTGCCATCCCAACAAGTTGAGCATAACTGTACTCCTTTCCTTGCTCCCATAGGCAATCAGTGAGGTTCCTTAATTAACCACAGGGATTGCTGTTGAATGACACACAACCATTCTCCTTGTTCACCTGCCCTGCCTGAGCTAAGCATGCTGCTTTAGTAGCCCTTCAGCATGGAGAGCACAAGACAGGTCTTCCTCATTGCAATGCAAAGTAGTATTGCTAGGCCAAAGGGAAAGCCTGTTCAATGGGAGTTTAACTGTAACTCAGATTTAGCCATTTTCTTTCATAAATCTGCTCTTAGTGTATAACTATTACAGCAGTGCCCTGTGGTGTAAATTTCTGTGATAAAAATTTCTTCTTTTTCCACCACCACTATTATAGAAAGTTCAGAAAAGAACAAAGTAATCTACGACTGAGATGCTATGATTGGAAGGTAAACTTCCAACTTCTAGTGATGTTGATTTCCTTTGAGACTCTACTTTTACACAACTCTTATTTACAGCAACTTTTAAACAGCCCCATACACAAGTATTGTGTCTCCTATTGCAATTTACATGTGTGGTAATGGTTTTATTCAGATGCTTGAATTAAAAGGACTTATATGACAATTTGGAAAAAAAAAGCCTACAATTACCATGTTTACAGTTTTTGCGGAGAGCCTGTGGACATCTGAATTACTATAGCAGTTTGGGGGGGGGGGGGGTTTACTGCTAGGTTAACATTTTGCTATACTACCTCACACGCTAAACCACTTGAGCTAGCCTGTGCATATTAGCATATCCAGTCTTATGAATTTAGTCCCGGTGAAAAACCCCATTGTGACACTACTGGAGACTGATGTCCTCTATGGAACAGGAAGAGCATGGACAATGCAATAGTCTCCTTGTTGCCCTGTCAATGCGACCCATCCCCCTAGGCTAAATAGGCCACCTGGAGGGGGTCAAAAGTTAGGTTAAGGGTAACATTTTCAAAAGTGACTTAGGAGCATATGTCCCATTGGAAGTTATGAGACTTAGGCCCAGATCCTTAAAGGTATTTAGGTATTGCTCCACGGAGCATTTGAATACCTAAACCCTAAGCAGCCAGCCACTCAGGCTCCCTGTACAATGCATGGGGAGAGTTAGGCACCTAAGGAAGAGATTTTTCAGAAGCCAGTCAGCTGCCCAGGGAGTTGTCTAGGCTAGCCAGGAGTGAAATGCTAAGGAGAGGGGTGGGGCTTAGGCACCTAAGTGGCTGACCTGTTGCATGTGGCCTAGAGATAGGTGCCTCCCGCCGCTCAGGATCCTCAGCCATGAGCCCTCTCCTGGAGTTAGGCACCAGAGTCAGACCAGACACTTAGGTAGGCCATGACCTACCAACCAAAATAGCATCTCTCTCCCCTGTTCTCGCTTGATACCTCTCACACATTCTACATTTCCCTGTGCCCCCATGTGTCTTTTGTATGGGCACTCTGTTGTCCTTCCACCTATTGGTGACCTGCCTTCAGCTGTGGGGTCTAATAGGTATCAGGTCTTAAGACATGTTCAGAGCATGCCTACCAGATCAGGCCTCACTAGTGAGATAGGCATCCCCCCATCTAATCTCACTTTGGGGCTTTGGCTTGAGCTGGATCTCTGAGCAGCTCATTAACTGTGTGGTAGCTTTGCAGATGCTGACCAGTGGAAACTAAGGCAGCTAGGAGACTTAGGCATCTATGGGGTTAGGTGGCAGCTCAGTAGCAACTTTGAAAGTGTCAGTGGTGCCTAAATGGTGGACTTAGGCACCTAGGTACCTTTAAGGATTTGGGCCATAAGTCATTTACATGCTTTTGAAATTTCCCTCTAATGTCCATTCAGTCCTTAGTCTCTTCACTGATTTTGCCAACAACGTTGCAAGTTTGTCATGATGGAGTTTATGTTGTGTGTGTGTGTGAGATAGAAAGGGAGAGTGATGTGGAAACCCATTCATTAGAAACTAGACTGAGACTACCAGTTCATTTCACACAGGCCATTAAACAGCCATAATATAATGGTAATTTACCTTTGGCCACTACTGACCTATACTGCATTCAGAACACCGATGTAAAAATTAATAGCACTGTAACCCTGTATTACTAGTATTTTGAGCCATCCAGTCCCCTCATGAGAGCAGACTAAAATGATGGTGAACAGGTGCTATCAAAACACAAATTGTAAAGCTGATGGAATGCACTTAGCTTTGAAAGTTAAATACAGTGGTTGAGAATTACCCAACATCTGATCTTTAAAAGCAGCTGCTCTTCTAGTTAAGTGTGTATCACACTCATGTGCTTGTATTTTAAAAATATGGGCCACATTCCATTGAAGTCAATGGAAGTGTGCCCATTTACATCAGCAGAGAATTTGCCCCTCTATTCTTGCTATGTTTATTGGGGAGGGGGAGCAAGCATTTCCTTAAAAACATTTGCTCATTAAAAATATGCTCAATACCTTCACAAAGAGAGTCTGCTAAAAGCAGTGTTATAATATAAATGGTTATAATGAAGGTGGCTGTCATATAAGTTAGGACCCAGTGTGCTGTAGCCTTATACCAGCAAGTCTGATTTAAGAGGCATACCAGTCCATCATCTTTGTAAATTAGAATATTAACCACCTAACAACTTTCCTTCAGTGTGCTGATTAATCACAAGTATATTTGCCTTGTCAAGGATGGTTACATTTCTAAAGGCGGAGTTTTCACTGCCTTTCTCCTTGTCTATTTTTCAGATCTTAGTTCATTAATTACTAGACCTTTCACATTCCGATTCATGTAGGAGTTAAACTTTACATGTTTCCTTATGAGAATTCATAAAATTCGTCATCAATCCACGACCTCAGAAACTGGCCACGCCCATAATCTCACAGCAGAGCTCATGGGGACAAGTCCTAACACACTGGATGAATAAAATGAAGCTCTGAAATCTGACTGGGTAAGTAGCTAGTCAGAAGCTAACTCGTCATCCCCTATTTTGTCAAAATTGTATGCTGTACTAAGCAGTGTTATTTTAAAACTCTATGAAGACTCCTGGCCAAACATGAAGCCAGCTTGGCAAGCATAAAAAACAACAAGCATGAGGCTAAAAGAACACTGAGCAGTCCCTAAAAGGCTCTACTGCATACAGGGCGTGCAGCTGCCATGCAATTTTTGGTTAATTCTTGCTACTCTCATAGAAGCAGATTATACCATTTTTAGACTGAACAGCTCCTCTACTGGCCTGATCTTCCCAGTGTAAACCTCAGTGTTACAGATGCAGGGAAGAGAAAAATATCTCAATAACATGACAAACCAGCAGAACACCCTTTGCTCTCTACCCTAAACGTTCCATATAATTTCAGTAACATACTGTGCTTTCATAGACTGAATGTAGCCAGAAAGCCATTGCATTCATAGCTAATAACAACAAGGATGAGACACAAAAATGGAGGATGGGAGGAAAACAGGTTAAATAGTCAAATAATTTCTAAGGAGTTCAAACCAGGACAACCAACTTCCTTAACATTAATATTTGTCTATATTTGCAGCATTTAAGAACAAGGATAATGTTCATGACTTAAAATCAGTGTTGCATAGCCAATGCTGCCCTGTAACACTGAGTTAACCCCGCCAGCCCCCTCTGCAATTGAGAGACCACAGCTAACCTGTATGCACTCTGTAATGGGCTTTAAGATGGGAGGATTTTCCATAGACTTTGCCACATCCACTGTATGGACACTTGTGTCTCTTTTCAGTGGCTAGTTTCCCCTTTGCAGGCACTCCACTGTGGAGGAGAGAGAGAGAGCTGGGCACACTGCCAGAATCCTGTCTTTCCACTGGGCTGTGGGAAGGACTCGACCCAGATTCAGTGGTCACGTCGCTGTCTGATCCTACATCCTCATCTGGACTTTCTACACTGTCACTGCAGATGGAAGGGGTTGGGAGGGGTCTGTACTTGTTCAGGTCCAACAAGCTTTTAGCAATTGTGACCAATGTGCAATAATCCTTCCAGGCATCCCTGGGGTCATTCAGGTCCTTGGTCACTTCTTCATCAGGCATTTTCAGTAGCTCTGCATCCTCAGCCCCCTGTTCCTGTACCACAGAGCGATTGGAAATGGAAACCAGACACTGAGCAGCAACAAAATCCATGTAGGCAACTGCTGACATTCTGCAGACGAGTAACCACCAAAGAAGAGAACCAAAATCCAGGCACCGAAACTTCTCTGTCGTACCCCCCGGGGTTTTTAATCAGCGCACTGGTGCCTTCAGCCTGCACGATCAGTAGCGAGGGGGTGGGGCGGTGTGCGTTAGTATCCAAGCGAGGAGTCGAACTCAGCCAGTGATCTTTATATAACAATCCATGTCTCCAAAGGCAGCATCCACAATCTGGTGCTACACTAGGGCTTCTTGCACTCCTAGACCCCTTACCCGTGATCACCAGAAACTCCAGATTTCAATTCACTCCCAGTGACAAGCACATTGGCGGGCTATAATAAGGCTCTCTCTTGGAAATACTGTCACTAGTGGTAATTTCAAGTAATCCAGCGTTTTAAAAGGACCCAAGGTGTGTTCCCCCCCCAAAAAAATTAATAATCGCAGGAGGAGCTCTGGAAATGCACCCAGCCGCTTTGCCTTCGTTAGAATTCCCTGCACATTCACCCACTCATCAAGACGCTCTGTTGAAATAGCAGACAAAGCTCCAGGTCTACAAGACACTTGGCCCCCCTCTGCCCACTGCCTGATTCACTCCCCCTCGCCTGCCGCTCCTCACTGTTCCGGCATGCTCTTGCTCAGTAACAATTTCGCAGAAGCCCATCACGTAAGGTTCCAATCCCCCCCCCCCCAATTGGTCAGCGGGGAGGGTGATTCAACTCTGTTTACCTTCTCCCCCTTCCAGTCAGAAGAGCCTTTTTGCATGAGAGGTGTGTCTATAAACGAGGAGCCCGGCCAATCCTAATATTCCCTCCCAATGCCTCGTGCTACTCCGGGAGTCTGAGTGCTGCGATTTAAAAGGGCGATGCGGGAGGAATCTGAAATAAATATATAATCGTAATCACTTATTACTGAGCTCCAGCCTGAATAAAACTCTCTTTAGCGAGCTCCTTCTGACTGCAGCTTAATCTCGCAGGGTGCCGTACACTGCTGCTTTCCGCATGGACTAAATCCCTTTCCTTGTGGTTTAGCTATAGCCCCCTCTGCCGAGCAGGTTTCCAAGTTTGGCTTTCCAGCACTTATCGGGTTAACTGCCTAGCTGGAAGTCCTACAGTCCCAGCAACCAGCTGGCCAATCGAAAGTAAGTTGGCTGATGTCACTAACATTGGCTTAGCCAATCAGAAAGAAATTCCAAACAGGGCTCAACCCTTGTAAACCTAGAGAGCTGGAGTGGGAGACCCGACCGAGAGTGTGCTGTCGTAGGAGTTTAGGCTGCAGACGTAAAGGGGCGAAAATAATTGTAAAGTCACTGACCTGCAGCCACCTCTCCACCCCAGTTAAAAACCCATAAGTTCCATTCCAGGGAGGGTTGTTGTTTTTTAAACCAGGGCAGGAGTCTGCTGGATTTCTGATATGCTTAAAAACGTCCAGGATCAGGAACCCTAAATATTAGTATCATTTGATTTTACAGAGCCCAAGAGTCTAACAGCCATATACAGAAAATGACATGATCCCTGTACGGAGGAACGTAAAAACTAATTTCAGATAGGAAACAAATAATGAGGCAACAAGTTAATGGTAAGGGGTGCTGGAGGAAGGAGAGGGCAAAGGTCAATAATGTATAATTACTCAAGGAAGGAGAAACACGGCATGATCCAGTGAATGAACGCTTGGCTAGTTTCTTTTGGACTCAGGGGAAGAAATGAGACTTTAGAAATAGTTCTTTGGCCTCCTTTAATAAGAGGGGTCACCTTTAAAATATGCTAATTTTGTCTTAGGTATGTTACTTCAGTGTGCGCCGTATTATGTAAACTTCCCTATACATACTATAGTGAGTACCTAAAATACAACAAATAAGGGATAAAGTTATCTAACTAAGGCACCTAACAAGTTTCTAAGGGTGCTCACTGTATCCAAGGAATGCTTTTATGGGTAATGGTGTCAGTGATGAAATCTCTTATGTATGTTGAAAAATCCATTTTAATCCATTTAAAATGCTTACAGGTTATTTGCTGCTATTAGAGATATTATATTGTCTCCCTTCACCGACAAGCCTAATAAAAGTTTAGTATTAAAACTACTTATTTCAGCTGTTTCTTTTTCAACATCTTTTAATTCTCTTCAAAGACTTATGTATTTTTAATTAAACAAGTGAAATATAACCTGGCAAAATAAATAGATCATATCTCCTCCCAACAAAAAATAACAAAGTTATTTGACAAATACTGTACATATTTATATACATATTTTTTAGACTGGTTCATCCAAACTGTAGCCTGAGATGTCTCCTTGACTGAGTGCTCTGAGCAATTTTCCGTCTTTGCCTGGAAAATCAGCCATGCTGGAGCCAGTCTTTTTCGCCCTGGGCAGATAGCATCAAATCAAGACATGAATGAATCTGCTACCATAGTTGGGTTTGACCACATATCATCTTTTGATGTAGAGACAGTTTACCAAGGTGATGGTGGTGGTTGTTGCAGAGATCAATGCTCATTAGGGCTTGTGAAAGCTGTATTCCCTTGGGTGGGATTTATTAACAATGTCCTCTTCATGGAGGTGATGGTGCAAATCTGATACACAGCTAAAATATTACCAATAAACCTTTAACTGAGATTTAACTTAATTGAGAACCTATCCAATCATTGTCTAGTCTCTAGCTATCCATCCATCCATCCATCTCTCCATGTATGAGTTTACACTACACGCCTCATCATAATGTTTGACTGTCTTTTTGGCATCTGAACAACTTGATAAACCATTGGTGACTGAACAAATCCAGGGTCATCTGCACAGCACAATATGGGATACGGCATAGAGATAATGCTGGTCTTCTCCGTGTGATTGTGATATTTGTTGCCATACAGTTTGATATATCACCTGGTTTTACTACTATTATTGAGAATGTTTACTTTTTAATTTATAAAACATGTTTATCATTTGTCTGTAAGCACATGTAAATATACTTTGTTGTGAATGCAAAACACAATTAGCAACCAGAGCCAATGTCTGTTAGAGGCCCACCCCCCAAAAAAACTAATTTAAATAAAATAAAATCCTGTGTACCCCTTTCCAATGTACATATCCTTCTTCTTCAACTCACCCCATCAGGTAAAAGCCTGAGCAAACAGATAGTCCTTTCAGCATACCCTGAAGGTTAGCTAACTTGGGCTGTCTCAGACTAGAAGGTATGATTTTTTTCTAGAGAACAACCTGTCATCAGCTCCTAACATGTAAGTTTGTGGTAAGATAGCTGGTGTACCCCATTGTGAGTTAAATATCAGGGGAAAACATAAGGAGAAAGAAGCAGTCTCTGAAATATCTATCAAGGTACTTACATAGCTTCCATGTGACCAAGTACACAGACCCCACACTGACCAAAAAAGGGTTAATGAGAGTCTGTGGGCCCAATCAGCCCCACCCTGTTACACCTGTGAAAGGTATAAAACCTGGAGGGAGCAGGTAAAAGAGGAAAACCCCAACTTAGTAATGGCTGAATGTAAGGGGGAGTAGAGCTCTTGAGTAAACCCTGTTAAGGAAAGTAGGGCTCGGGCCAGAGCCTAACTAGTGACTGCTTGGAAGGAAGGAAGGACCAGTGGGGGCTAGAGCCTAATTAGACACTCCTTATATACAAAAGTAGGGCTGGTAGAGAATGTTACTTTTGTTCCACAACTAATTTGGATCTCCTCTCTTTTGGGACCTGCAGATGAGTCAGCTAGGGAAGAGGCGGTGAGAAATGCTTCACTCCAGGCCATGGGCAGAAGCAGCCTTGGGATCTAGCAGAGGGTCTGGACAAACAGACCTCATCTGCTTCATACAGGGTACCTGGCCTGGAACCCAGAGAACAGGATGGCTCTGGGTTCCTCTACTAGCCCATCTAGGGTGGGGATGTGAAAACCATGGTGCTAAGGGCTGGAAGGCCCAAAAGCCAGAAGTTGAGTTGAACCTCCTGGTGTGATGGTGCCAGGTCATTGGCATGTTGGACTCAGATTTCCCTGGAAGGGGCAGGACTAAGTGACTTGGGCTGGAGAGCCAAGTCACAGGAAGAGATCGATCACTGCAATTTCAGAGTGGCTGTTGGCAGAGGGCACCAAAGGAGGGAAGCTGCTGCTGTGCCCAGACATGAGGGGTGTGTCTGTGGTGAGTAGGCTTTTCCAACCACACCTTCAATGTAGTATCTGATTGTCTCCAAGATCTTTATTTATGAAGATAACCATGTGAGACAGGGAAGTTTTATCATTTTATCAATGGGAAACTGAGATTGAGTTATGTGCCCATGGTTAAACAAAAAGTCTGTGACCAACTCCCAGTGAAATAAAAACAAGTTATGTATCTAAATACTTGAGAATCCGGGCCTGAACCTCAGTTTCCTAAATCCTAGTCCAGTGCCTCAACTATAGACCATCCTTCTTCCTTAAAATGACAGAACCCAAACCATAAAGGGCTTTATAGATTAAAAGCAATCCCTTTAACTGAGCCTGGAAATAACTGGGAAGTCAGCACAGAGGAAGAAACATTGCTGCTATCTCTGTGCAAGAGACATCATTAAGTAAATAGAAGCCATGTTCTATACTAGCTGAATAAATCTTCAGGTGTGGCCCTAGATAAAGGTATGGCTAACTCTCATGAGGGCTGCATTCTTCTAGCCAAACATAACTGGAAAAAACCACTGATTGCTACAGCTGTTATTGGATCATTTAAAGGCAGATGAGGATCAAAGGAATTACCTGGATATTGAAATTTACCTATCAAGGGGATGAATATCAATTTTACCATGTAATCAGGGTTTTTTTCCCCAAGCCAGCTACTCTTGCTTCAGTCAATCTCTAGTGTTTACTAGACATACACCCACATTCCCAAAATGTAATTCAGCTAGAGCCCTTGCAAATCAGAGCCTGCTGCCTCTACAGTTGGTGAGAGGTGAAATAGTTAATGTTAACATATACATTGCTAAAATTAGTCTTCAGCATTAACATTATTTAAAGGAAGGGGCTCTTAGAGCTATTGTTTCAGGCATTCTGCAGACTTGGGAAGATGACTGCATTAATTTATATTCTGTTCACAGATGGAAGGAGTCTTCACAAGCATAAGGACTAGTGCAAATGGGGGTATATACCCCCATCCTAGCTCAGCAAGGGTTAAGGTGGTTTAATTGGACTCAAGCCCCCCTGGCTGTACCTGGAGAGTGGACCAGCCCCACTTAATGATGAGTTTCAGCTGGGAGGCTGCTGCAACAGCAGAAAGTCTGCAGCAGAAGGGGACTGGAGGGAGAGAAGGCAATACTTTACAGTCATGGTAGTGGCAGTAGGGGAGAGACAGTGCACAAGAGTGTGCATGCTGGGGGAGCAGGAAGGGTCCTGTAGGTGTGGAGGAAGCCTATAAAGAGAATACCTAGAAGCCTCGGGATTGGAACAGGCTCCTGTGGCTGACCCTGACATGTTGATAAGAACTGCACTTCCAGGGAGAAGCCTGGGGAAATGTTGCTTGTTACAAAGAGCCCAGGAAACGGGTGAGGAAAAGGCCTGAAGAAAGGCTAATGGTAGGAAAGAGTTCAGAGAGGCAGCTGCAAGGTGTCTGACAGGGCAGACCTTGCCTGCTTGTTTGAGCGTCCCTGGACTGGAACCCAGTATAGAGGGTGGGCCTTGGTTCCCCTACCAGCCACTGGGAAAGTGGTGTAAAGCTCCCCTGACATAAGGGGATAAGGACAGTTAAAATCCCTGAGAGATGGGGTCTAAGGAGTGTGGGGCCTGGAACTGAGGTCCAAAGACTGGATGTAAGGATGGGGACTATTTGTTTGGATGCTTTTCCCCCTGGAAAGAGTGGGACTAAAATGGCTGAACGGCAGAGTCACAAGAAGAAGCAGACCACTGAAAGACCATAATGACTGTTGCTAGGGGCCATAGGTGGAGGAGAGCCAGCTGCAAGAGGGGAGCTCTATTGGTGAGTCCACCCTTCTTACAACTAGAAATTTTTTAAGCTGAACTATTGCCATATTGTTCTAAGGCAAAGGAAGATTCTGTGGCAAAGTCAGCAGCCATGGAATACATAGAGCTGTCTAATAATTTCCAATATGCCTCCAAAATGCATGTTCTCTTCATGAAGGCAAAAGTATGAGTCCAAACTCAAAAGGCTTACTAATTGCTGTAAGTAGATATTGATACTTTCTGGAACTGAGTAGTCATTTCTGTCATGTCTTTCCAAATGGTAGGATTTACATGTGGCATACTAGCACTGTTTGTAACCCCTTCTTCCCAGGAAATCAAGGATATGGGCCATGGCTTGAATGTAACTGTATTAATATCTTGTATCTATATAGCAGTTTTCATCCAGGCACACAAACTTTAGATGTGATTTACAAAACATCCATGCAATTTGACCTGTATCTCAATATTGAATTTAGATGTGCCTGACTTATTTTGTTACAATATTTAAAATGCATTAATATTTTAGTTACCAAGGATGACTGTCTTAGTTTGCAGGGCTACAACTTAATATCCCCTCTAACAAAACTTCTGTACACTTTAATGGGCAAATGGCATTTGCTTGTTAAAGATCAAAGTTCAAATCCAAATTGATGTTTATGGCCTTGAATCAGTGTGTAATGGACAGGTGTTCACATTGTAAAGCAGCCACACACAGGCCACCAGCTGTGCTATACTACTCTTTCTTCATGAGAAGCTAACTCTACTCATGTTAGGGTTGAGGTCATTAACAGTGCAGTGTTTGGGGATGCTGCTTGTCCTTCTGACCAAGAAGAAGTGCACAGTAATAGTAGCTGTTTGCTGTGGAGGAGTGTATAAGAGAAGGGTGACCCCATGATGAATGAGTGAAGAAATGGGTAAGGATTCAGGTCAGGACAAGTGATCCATACTCTAATGCCTTATCAGGGAGACCATTGTCATGATGGGGCAAAGGGGAAGCAGCAAACACTGCACCGTACGATGCAGGATTCAGATCAATGTAAAGCAGGAGTGAGCAACTTTGCCTTCATGGTTTCAGAATATGTGAGGGAAGAAATGTCCATGTGATCTACAAGTTTATCCCCTCTGCCACTCACAAGTTTGTCTGCCTATGTAGGAACCATGCACAGGTTTTGAAATGGTTTCAAGTCTTCAAAAACTGATATGAAGAGGGGTTGGAATGAAATGGATTAATCTACTGTAACTTGGCAAATCATGTGTGTTGAATGAGGTGACTTGTATCTATATAGTGGTTTACTATATTCTGAGTCTGAATTAAAAAAATAAAGCCCTAATGTGCTCACCATTGTACAACACACACACACACACAAATGTTCCTTGCCTTGAGAAGCTTACGATGAAAGGCTGTGTCTACATTAGTGGGAATCCTACTGTGGACACAACTCCCACAGCCAGACCAGTTTTTACCATTGTATAAGTTAAACAGGCATGATGGTAAGAATGCTGGAGGCAATTGGAGAAAATGAGAAGCTACTGGAGGTATGCCTAATTTTTCTGGACAATATTTCCTAATGTAGGTATAGCCTGAAAGACGCATAAGATAAACCACAATAGTGCCTTGTCTATACTCTGGTCATGCCTAGATTAGGAAAATAGCTCATGATTAAAAACATGAGCTGAGATTCTGTGCTACATCCACCTGAGGATAGGTGGCTTTAAATTGTTAAGTTATAGCAGCTTCCCTGGGCTGTTCTATGGACATCAGGAAGCCTGTGGTACTATATGCTGTGGGCCTGTACTTCATGCCCCTGGTACCAGGGCTTATGACAGATACTATACAGTGTACTGGAGCCATTGTGGGTGGGAGAATCCCTCCAGTTATAGCTAACATTTTTTTTAAACCCTGGTGTAGACAAAGTTTAACACTGTCAAAAAATGTGAGCTGGTTGAGGTAAACCCTAGATGAACCTCCCTCCCTGGGGTTAATTATGATAAGCTAACACCTTTTTAAAACATGACTTTTCCTTGTCTACACTAGTTGCTAAATCATGTTAGCTCAGATTTTTTTTCTAACACAGTACACTTCCCCAGGGTAGACATACCCTAGAGGCCAGGGGAAGAGGCTAGTATAGGTTTTTCCCCCCCCCCCCCCCCTGTTCATGTTCAGTGGGGCTGCTGTTACAGTAAGGAGCTTTAACAAAAATACACTATATAGCAGAACTGCAGAAACAAAATACAATCTAGATGTAGGGTGAAGGAGGTGAAAGGCCATAGCACCTGTATGCAGCACAATTGAATTGGTGCAAAGACTGCACAATTTATATAGAGAAAAGGCCACACTTACAGTCATAGCAGTCTTAGCAGAGCTTATTTCCTAACCCACCCCCCTGGCTTGCATAAATTCAAACCAGCCCCATTCGCTGCAGAGTGAAGCTCGGTGGGGACAGCACTAATAAACTGCACTGCAGGCTGCAGATGTACGTGTAACGCAGCCAGGCTGCTCAGGCATTGCCCTTTTAAAGCTGTTCTGCAGGCAGCAGAAGGGAGGAGGCGGTGGAGGAGTGGAGTTCAGCTGAGGACACAGTCCCAGTTCTCAGAAATCCCTTCGCTGCTGGAACATCGAGCTCCCTTTACTGCAGTTGAACAAACTGCCCTAGATTGGGGGCTGGTGAGCCCGCCCCCAGCTCGTGCACGGAGCTCAGGGCGCCTAAGCCCACGTGAGCCGCACTGAAATTAGCACCTACACCTCAGAGACAGACAGGGAAGGGCGGGGGAGAGGAACCAACTGCTGGGTTTTCTGACAGCTAAGGTTGCTGGCTGCCTTCTGGCCCCGGGCCACCATCCCTGTTAATGTCATTCAATGTACATGTTCTATCCCTTTGTCCCCTCGGCCTGTTGTGGGGCGCGCCTTGCAGCTCCGCTTTAACCCTCTCCTGAGCGGTTTGGCCGGTACCCTGTTTTTGCGCCGGCTGAGGGGGATGGCATCTGGCCGGGCTGGGCAGTAACAGAGCAAACGTGGAGGATGCTAGTGATTGGCAGGAACATACTGGGGTTGGGGGTATAACACCCTCCTTGGATGGCTGTAAAGCCCCCGCTCAATCAATGGGGCAGGCTGGCGCGTGTCCCCGAAGAGAGCGAGATCAGCCCTTGCCATGTATGCTGGGGGCGCCCCGGCCCCCTCCCCAGGGAGCTCCCCACCCGCCTGTCAGGGGCGGGCGCTGTGCTGGCTGCCCGCAGCCTTTGCTGCGCACTGTGTTCCCTTTCCTCTCCCCGCCCCCTTTCTGGTCTCCACCGCCTCCGTAAACAGCCGGGGCTCGCGCCCCTTCGCTCCCCTGGCCGGCTACTAGCGGGCACCAGAGTCCCCCCCGCCCTGCTCAGCCTCTTCCCACTGCACCCCCCACATCCGCCTCCCCCCACGGGCTGCAAAGCCTCGCCCCCTCCCCCGCTCGCCTCGCCGCCTCCGCTCCCGCCCACCCCTTCCTCGCGCCGGCTCCTCCCCGTTTTACCTCAGATGCCCTCAACTCCTCGTCCCCCCTCCCAGCTCGGCTCCCGCCCCCTCGCGGCCTCTCCTCTGGCTCAGCCCCCACCGCAGCCTGCCGCGCCCCTGTGGTGGTGACGGGGGTTGGCTGAGGGGGAGCCCGCGCTACCAGCTCTGCCCCGCCCGAGGAGCGGCTCATCAGCCTGCCCTGGGGGCGCCTCAGCCCAGCCCCGGGGACAGAGGCGAGGAGGGGCCGTTGCGGAGCTGGAGCCGCCGCCTCCTCATCCCCATGCGCCCTCAGCACGCGGGGGTGGGGGCGGCGCAGCCGGGAGCCGAGACGGGCTGGGGCTGTTTACTGCTGCGGTTTGCAATGGGCATGACAGCCCGCTGCGTGTCCTGCCGCCCCGCCCCGCCCCGCCCCGCCCCCGGCCGAGCGCAGCGGGGGCAGCCCCGCCGACAAACACTCGCAGTCATGAGACTTGCTTGGAGGTGGTGGTTACGCTGCGTCTTCGGGGGAGGGGGTGACGTGCAAAGGTTTGAAGCCCAGCTGTGTGAGCACAGGACACTCAGACTCCTGGGAGGGAGCCCTCTAATTTTTAACCCCAGAGTGTGTGGCTTATATCACTATGAAAGGGTTTATCAGTATAGCCTAGCTCACCTGAACAACTTAGCATAGCTATACTGCTATAAATGCGTTTATGCTGCTATAACTGCATCCTCAGAAGGGGTTGCACCAATTTAACTAAATCAGTTCTTACAGTCGCTAGTTAATTTGGTGCAGAAACTCTGCAGATCACCCCTAGTGACTCAAGTTCAAATCTATCAGTAGCCCTTTTGACCTGAATGGTTAGCCAATATTTGGGGTCTTGTGGGTGGTTTCCGTTAGGAGGATAAATTGGTGGTGGAGCTAAGTATTTCTTTGATGAAAAGATGTTTATTCACAAAGGGTGTACACACAGCTCTGGTTCCCTGAACATAGTAGGAATCACACAGGAGACAGTTTCCTTGCTTAATATTCTATGCCTCTTTTTTCCAGCCAGTACTCTACCCAAAAAGCTATTAGCTTTCTCTCAAGGGTTACACTACAAGTGCTTCTTGGGATCTCCTTGGCTTTCTGCTGCCTTCTCTGTCTACTTCTGTGGTGTTTCTGATTTCATCTACTCTCACACATGCTCCCATCAAAAACAATATCCTGCCTGCTGCATTAGCATTCAGTCTCCCCTCACCTACCACTCCTGTAGCTCAGTGCCTGACCATCCTTGTGTATGGCCTATGTCTTAGGCAGTGGCTCTTGTTGTTTCAGGTATCTTACTCCAAAAGGAGCCTGTTTCTTACTCTTGTCCTGAATGAAGGGTGGCTATTACACCGGGCAGCTTCAACAAGATTTCACCCAACCCCCAGCATTACACTATAAAGCCCTGTGATCGTCCTGCCTGAGCCCACTTCCTTCCCCATATTGCTACAGCTATGATCACCAGAGGCAATCAGGATGGTACCCCTTCACTTTAAAAGAGATGGGACTGCTGGCAGGCCATTTGCTATGTTTTTGTGCTATAAGACTTCAGTTTCAGGTAAATTGGTTGAAACTATAGTAAAGAACAGAATTATCAGCCACATAGATGAATACAATATGTTGGGGGAACAGTCAACACAGCTGTTGTAAAGGGAAATCGTGACTCACTAAGCTATTAGAATTCTTTAAGGGGGTCAACAAAGTTGTGGACAAGTGGATATAGTGTACTTTGACTTTCAGAAAGCCTTTGACAAAGTCACTCACCAAAAAGTCTTAAGCAAAGTAAGTAATCACAGGATAAGAGAGGAAGGTCCTGGCATGGATCAGTAACTGGTTAAAAGATAAGAAACAAAGGGTATGAATAAATGACCAGTTTTCACAATGGATCTGCACTGGGACCAGTGCTGTTCACCATATTCATGAATGATCTGGAAGAGGGGTAAATAGTGAGATAGCAAAATTTGCAGATGATGCAAAATTACTCAACATAGTTAAGCTGAAGCAAAGTGTGAAGAGTTACAAAGGGATCTCACAATTATGGGTGACTAGGCAACAAAATGGCAGATGAAATTCAATATTTATAAATACAAAGTAATGCTCATTGGAAAAAATAATCCCAATTATAACTACAAAATGATGGGCTCTAAATTATCTGTTACCACTCAAGAAAGAGATTTTGGAGTCATCGTGACTAGTTCTCTGAAAACATCTGCTCAATGTGCAGTAGCAGTCAAAAACGCTTAGGAATCATTAGGAAAGGGATAGAAAATAAGACTAAATGTCATAATGCCACTATATAAATCCATGGTATGTCTGCATTTTGAATACTGCGTATAGTTCTGGTCATCCCATTTCAAAAAGATATATTAGAATTGGAAAAGGTACAGAGAAAGGCAACAAAAATGATTAGAGGTATGGAACAGCTTTCAGATGAGGAGAGAATAAAAAGAGTAGGACTGTTCAGCTTGGAAAAGAAATGACTAAGAGGGGATATGATAGAGGTCTATAAAATCATGAATGGTGTGGAGAAAATGAATAAGGAAATGTTATTTACCCCTTCACATAACATACAAACCAGGGGTCACCCAATGAAATTAATAGGCAGCAGGTTCAAAACAAGCAATAGGAAGTATTTCTTTGCCCAATGCACAGTCAACCTGTGGAATTCATTGCCAGGGAAAAGCCAAAAGTATAACTAGGTTCAAAAAAGAATGAGAAGTTCATGGAGGATAGGTTCATCAATGGCTATTAGCTAAGGTGGTCAGGGATGCAACCCCATGATGTGGGTTTCCCTAAACCTCTGACTGACAGAACCTGGGACTGGATGACAGGGGATGGATCACTTAGTAAATTGCCCTGTTCTGTTTATTCCCTCTGAAGCATCTGGCGCTAGCCCCTGTCAGAAGATAGGATACTGGTGTAGATGGACCATTGGTGTGACCCAGTGCTGCAGGCTCTCAGGACCTGTGCTCTATTGCTCTGTACAGTCCCTGGGAGTAACCCCCTTCAGTGTGACAGCCCTCCCCGAGGATTGCACTCTCTCTGGGGTTAGGGCCTCTGGCCCCACCACCTCCTGGAACCGCACCTCTGAGCCTTCAGCATGCCTGTCTCACTCCATGAGCCCCTCCATGGGTCCACTCACCCTGGACCCCCCAGGGCAATGATGGGCAGCCCACAGGCCGCACGCAGACTGTCAGGGTAATCTGCTGGCGGGCTGTGAGACAGTGTTTACATTGACAGTCCGCAGGCACGGCCGTCCGCCGCTCCCAGTGGCCACGGTTCGCTGTTCTTGGCCAATGGGAGCTGCGGGAAGTGGCGACCAGTACGTCCCTGCGGCCCGTGCTGCTTCCCCACGGCCTCCACACCCAGATAGAGTAATGCAACCCTGATCTCTAGATTGCAATGACTTTCAGACAGTGTAAAAACAGAGGGGTTTATTGCTCATCTGGAACACAGCACAGGAAGTTCTCAGAGGCCTTGAGCCTAGAAAGTGTCAGCATAGTCCATCTGGGTCTGTCCAGCATCTGAGTGGGACCAGACCCCTCTTTGTTCCCAGTCCAGAAGCAGCGTCCTTCCAACTGACCACCTTATATCACCTTCCCCAAAGCTCAGTGCTCCACGAGGCTCGGGCTGTCTGCTCCACAACTGGGTCCCACCTGCTGCCTCCCATGCCCGGGGGTCCTCTGGCTGCCATTAAGGAAATTTTTCTGGCGAACCCCCTGTAACATTGTGCAAACCCCCAGGGGTTCATGAACCCCAGTTTGGGAACCACGGATCTAGGTCACATTTAGCCTTAATCCCAGATGAGCCCAGGGTGGTCAAACTGAAAGGGAAGTTATCAAGTAAGAAATCACTTTCTGTCTCCCATGGCCAAAAGCAGTAGTGGTACTATATTGCTATAACACTTCATCACAATCCTTGCCTGCAGCACTTCTAGTGTACTCAGAGTCCCTGAAACCATTTATTTTCTATCCAGTAGATCTACCTACTTGAAGCAGTTCTAAGATGCCCCAGAAAGCTTTGCTCCTGTAAATTATATCAGGAGAAGCATCCAAATCTATCACCATTGAACTGCCACCAGTGCAATTCCTCCAGGGGGAATGCTGGAGTACTAGTGAAGGCTGGCCTATGGCATTTTTTACCACTGTGTCATCTAAGCCTGCTGAGAACAGGTCTAGATGCTACAGTGGTAGAAATGCCTGTGCCTAACTTACACTACTACTCCTACGATTGCTACCAGAGGTGAAGCTACATTAGTGACAGTGCAACAGTGGGAGATTTCATGGCATAAACACATTTTTATCTAATTTTTCTGTAACTTGCTGAAAGGCTGCAACAAAATGCTACTTTATTTCTTAGAATTCAGAATAACTGACAAGAACCTTAAAACAGGCACAACCCCACCTGCCTTTACTATAAGCTGTCACTCTGCTGACTGTCCTGTGGCACCTTATAGACTAACAGACGTATAGGAGCATGAGCTTTCGTGGGTGAATACCCAATTCTTCGGATGCATGCATACCCACATGCATCCGAAGAAGTGGTATTCACCCACGGAAGCTCATGTTCCTATACGGCTATTAGGTGCCACAGGACTCTTTGCTGCTTTTACAGATCCAGACTAACACGGCTACCCCTTTGATACTTGACACTCTGCTGACTGACTCTGAGTTAGTGCACTTTTCTCTACAGAGTCCCCTAGCCTGCGAGCAGGATCAGGAAACAATTTACAAATTGAAGAGAGAGCTTGTAATTGTAAGTTTCCAATACATCACATAGACTAGTGTAGACAAGGCCACAGGGAAATGTGCATGAGAGGCAATTCTCCTTGAAGGGATGCAGGATTTGATAGTTGAGCGGGTCAGCAGATGTTAAGGGGAGAAGGTTCTTAGGATTTGGATTATGCATGAGAACAAACAAAGGGTTAATTATTCCACATATTAACCTGCTCTCCTCTTATCCACTTCCCACACCATTTTTTAAAAATGATGTCTCTTTCAAGGAAGCTTATGTAGATTTTAGAATACATATCTTCCTGAAAGACTTCTAAGAGACCCTACTTCATGCTTTAATTGTAGCACTAGTTGCCTAAGCCTATTTTTAGTATAATCACATTTATATCATACTGTGGCTTGTGCAGCTGTAAGTTCACAATAAGCTTCATAATAGCTGCATTTGCTAAAAAAAAAAAAATGTAAACATTCCTTTGGATAGTTCTGATCTTGGCAAAATGCTGAAGTATTAGCTTTGTTTAAATATGATATTTTTTTCTTTACACAGAGAGTAACCATGTACTTTCATTCTGGGGCCTTTCCTACACACAAGTTGTATCATTTAATTAAAATCTGTTTTCAAATCAACTTAAATGGGACACTTAAACTGGTTTGCAACAGGCTTATATCAGTTCAGTTTAGTTTAATCAGTCACTTAAATTGGCTTCAAAATAAGTGACCAGACTCTCTTTTTTTTTTTAGTTAAAGACAGCAACAAACTAACTTCAGCTAAACCAGCTGTAGTCATTTTATTCCAAAATAAGAAAGTACCCACATAGTCTTGCACCAAAATTTTGTTTTCATTCATACTTTTTGTTTGGTGCAAGTTTGTGTGTAGGCCAGCCCTTATTTTAGCTAAAAAGAAATAAGAACATATTAAAGAGCAAAAGGAAAGATGCTGCATCAACTTTGCTTTACAAAATTGCAACAGAGAGCAGATTCTTGGAAATTTAGGTTCAGGAGACAGAAAATGAAATCCTAGTGGTTGCATAGCTAGATAGACTTTTGTTTGCCAATTAATTTTTACCTATCCAATTCCAAATACCTATAACTTATAAATGACCATAGTGTGGCAGATTTTATTTAATTTCCAGCCTTATATTTGTCACATTCTATATCTGGAAAAAATTGTGTAAAGAGACTGGGAAAAACACTCCAAATCCATGAAATTACAGTGAAATTAATTAGTTGAGGGACAGCAGAACAAAGGTGGTTGAGCAATCCTGTATTATCACGAGGAGATGGATTATAATATCTAGAAGGTCCTTTCTGTCTCTAATTTTTGTAAGGAACCAGGAAATGTCCATGATATGTACTTCTGCAGGTGCTTCTTGCACGTTAATGTCTCTTGGCCCATTTGAAACGAACTTGGAGTATCTTAATTTGAAAAGATGCTCCTTTTTAATGTTGCCACATAGCACTTAATATATCACTTCACATGTTCAAAATCCTGCACAAACATTAATGAATCTTCATACTACACCTGTAAGGTAGGTAAGTATTAGTTCCATGTTATAATAGGGAAATTGAGACAGAGAAATGTATTGCCCAAGGTTCTGGAGTCCATAACAGAGCCAGAATTGGAGCATAAGACTTCCAGATCCCCAACAGTGCACTGTGTCCTCCAGGCAATGCTGTCTCTCAGAGAAACACACCCAGACTAAACAGTTCTAATTTATTTTGAACCAGTTTGGCTATCCCTATTTCAAAATACTGTACGGAAAACAAAACATAGGATGACTAAGACAGAGAATACAGTTCTCAAGCTTTTGATTGCTTTGCATTGTTCAAGTATGATATCATAATAATAATAAATAAAAACAAACACACCCCAACCTCTAAAAGCTGTGTGGGCAGCTGTGAAGACTTGCTCCTCAGGTGAAGCAAATTCAACACGGCAGCCGCAAGCTGGTGCAATGGAATTTTGTGGCGCCTTGTGCGTATGCTACTTTTAGCGTGACCCTGTGGCATTTGATCCTTCTAAAACTTTTTGTGCATAAAGTTATTAAACTCAATACAGCTCTGAGAATGCTAAACTGTTGTTGATACTGAACCAACACAAAATACATTGTGTGTGTGTGTATGTAACTGGCAAAAATAGTGGCTATTTTTGTTCTCTTAATCCACCACGGTGGAATAGTAGAATTCAAATTTCCCTCCTTCAGCATTTAGAATCTAGAAAACATCTCATTAGATTCTAACAACTTTAAATTGGGGTTAGTGGGTCTTCAGGAGACCATCCACACCAGAAATGCAACTGAGTCAGAGGGCTCAGTTGCAACATGGTGGTTTCCTAAACTAATTATAATACAATTACAATTTGTAATGTAGATGGAGTCAAACATTTTCAATAACTGGCTTAGCAACTTCCTGTCTTGGACATACCCATCTTCGCGGTAGAAATGGGCCTTTTACATTCTTGGACGCTTCCATCCTAAGCCCTGTGTCCTGATCCCCAGAAGGGGGACTTGCAATGCTGAATAATGTAGTCTTTCTGCATAAAGGGCTAAATTGTGGCTGATCCTATACAGATGTGCAAAGAAGTGCTCAGAGTCAGCCAGGGTTCACTCATACCCACTCCCAATAGTGCCAGTTTTGCTTTATCACGTGAAATTGTTAGAAATGTTGATAGCATGCAAACCTGTTAGTAAGAAGTTACAGTAGAACCTCAGAGTTACAAACAACAGAGTTACAAACTGACCAGTCAACCACACACCTCATTTAGAATCAGAAGTAAACATTCAGGCACCAGCAGAGACCCCCCTCGCCCCTAAAAGCAAGTACAGTACTGTGTTAAATGTAAACTACTAAATAATAAAGAGAAAGCAGCATTTTTCTTCTGCATAGTAAAGTTTCAAAGCTGTATTAAGTCAATGTTCAGTTGTAAACTTTTGAAAGAACAACCATAATGTTTTGTTCAGAGTTACAAACCATTTCAGAGTTATGAATAACTTCCATTCCCAAGGTTGTTCGTAACTCTGAGGTTCTACTGTAGTATTCTCTATACCCTTTTACCTGTGTTGTGGATCTACAGGACTTCAGTTTTAGGGATGCCAGTCCAGCACCCTTCAAAAACATTAATTTACTATTAAATAATTTGATTAATTATTGCAGTCCTTGTGGGCAACAGAAAGGTTTCATATCACCCAATTCTGTAGCATCTCTGCATATTATTTTATTTCATTATTGTGGAACCTAAGATTAGAGAAACTTAAAAGGAGGGGGGATATTATGACCTCCTGAGGTCCCTTCCAACCCTGATCTTCTATGATTATGCATAAACAATGACAAATGTTAGTTTTGTCAAACTTTCCTCTCTGACCTGTGAGTACAGTGATAATCACAGACATAATCCTTTTATCAATGGATCTTCTGTGGATCATCATGATTGGGTAAACTAGTAAAATATGTTGGTTTATTTATATTGAATCAGTTTTTAACATAGATACATGATACTGGAAACATGCCCTTTAGCCTCCTTGTGATACACTGGAATGTACAAACCAGATTTTAGCTAGTGTCCTCGGGTTAGGAACAGCCCTGTCAAGAGTTCTCTTAAAAGGTTAGCATGCCATTTACATTCCCAAGCAATTTGTTTTTCAGCCAGAAGTCTGATCACTTGATGTTTCCATCTGTTTATGTTGTCTGTTCTTCTGGTTTTGTACAGTTGATAGTTTCAGTGCTACGTATAAAGATTTATAGCTTTTTAAAACAGTACTACTTAGAATAGTTTAACATACCAGGCATCTTGATGTTATCAACCCTTATTTCAATGGTGTGCTATGGTTATGCGGGACAGTTTATTTTTAGATGATACAAACAATAAAATTCACTAATAAAAATGCTCCTTGGTTCCTAAGATACAGCCTCCAGTGGAAAAATCCACCTCACTCCCTTCAGGATAAATGGGAATTAATGCATAGTTTCAAAGATTATTCCCCATGGGATGCTCTGTTAAGTCCCAAGCCTGTTCCTACTGTAGTCAGTAGGAGCATGAATAAGGCCATAGACTTTTGGAAGGAGGATTGGGTGGACTCAGAACTTCCTATATATGAACTAATGTATGCAGTGACACCTTTGCTCCTGTGACTGATGCTATCTAGGCTATGGAGCCAAGACAAACACAATACTTTTACAGAAAATATAGCATCTTCATATTTGTTTTCTTGGCTCTTTTAAAACAAAATTAGAAGTAATGTCAATATCCTAAAATGTTGAATAAAAAGTGAATATTGAATCTCTCCAAAACATCTAACAAGTCACTTTACTTTTAGCTACTCAATATGTTGTTTGCAAATGATAATAAGCCTCCATGAAAACTAACTGGTGGACTCAATCTCATGTAGCAGATGAAGCTGACTTCTGAAATTAATAAGACATAGACAGTTTTTTGAAGTTGACATTTTTATTTTGTAATGAAATGCAATCAAAAATGAGAGAGAGCAATCTGCATTATGATTTATGGACCCTGAGTGGTCCCTTTGGATATATTTTTCTGGTGGAGAATTGCTAGTAATGATGACAGCTGATGCATGGAAGCATGTCCTGTAATGCTGACCAATAGGCTGTCTGCAGTTTATGGTATTTCTCACTTGGAAAATAAAAGCTTGAGGGGGAAGAAAACCCCAGCATCCTTTGGGTCGCCAAGAAACAGGCATCAAGCTCATGTAAGTGAGCATTTAAGATTTAATGACTGATTCTTTTGAGTGCCAAAGGATTCCATAGATAATTTTATTTTTATATGGTGCCATCCAAAAAAATCCATTTTTTTCTCCAAAGTATGCTTGGGAATCAGCCAGCTCTCTACAAAAGTGAAACATGCAATTCTGAAACAGCACAGCAACAGTTTAGGACAGGATCTGAAGAATGCTTCTATTCAGCTGCAACTCTGTGATCAATTTAGGTAGGTAGAGTGTCATCGTTCAATTGGAATTTGTACAGGAGATGGGGGTTAGCAGCCCTTCTTGTATGAGGAATGCAATGGTAAGTTTCAGTTACTGCATGTGAACAGGACCTTAATTTGCCATTTCATCCAAAAAATGGCAACTCCAGCTTCATGGCACCCTCTTGCCCCATGCTTGCACATTTTCAATTCTGACTCAGATGGAGAAAAGTTGCCTCTTGAATGACCAGCTCAACTTTCTGTAGCATTTAAGTATTCCTGGGAAGTCTCCCATCCAAATATTGACTCAGCTCATAATGACTTGTCTTGTAAGACCTGACCGGACCAAAGCAGGAGGTGATCTGATTGCAAGATTTTTATTTAATTAAAATAATGGAAATATTTTAAAATGCTAAATACCTTTTCTTATTTGTCCAAGCTGCTGCTGTACTACGGGTATCTTTTTGTAGATCTGAGAGCTTGCTTGCTAGCCAGAAACTTTCTTCTGCAGGCACGGCTGTCCTATTCCCGGTCTTTCCCCCTTTCTCCTTTGCACCCCTGCATTTATCCTGCTTCATTCCACTTGACACTTTTTTAGCCAGCAGCCCACTAATCAAGGCTTCATGAGACTGTGAAACCAGTACTAGTAACAATGAATCTTCACTATTAGTGGAGCAGGCCAGAATGTTTTTGACATTCATGCAGCTTTGTGGAGACAGCTAAAAAGAAATTGTCATTTGTTCCAATTACTTACAACAGTGCTGCTCTTCTCTAGTGAAATGATTTGTATTAAAAATAATAGTTTGATTGTTTTATCCACATCTAAATTGTGTGGGCATTGCCTGATGAACACAGATTCTATTCTGTATTACTGCTTGCTCATACAGTTTTGCATTATAAAGAAGTTTACAATTGACTTGTATGTGTAAGGGAGAAGAGGGATAAAGTATTTGTTTTTGTTGACCTAAGCCCCTGATCACTGACATACATATATGTAGCAACTGAATACATGCAGAATTTCAATATGCAATATTTTACAGATTTGATATATATTGAAACTGTTCTTACAAGTGATTTGCAGTGTATCACAGGTGTTGGGGCTGGCATGCACTTTACAAAGAGATGAGAGAAAATCTTCCCTCTTTTTAACCACAGTCCTCTTGATGACAACAGTCTACATATCTACAGACAGGGGAGCTGGTAAGCTTCTTGGCTACCTGAACAAACTAAATATAGTATGCCCCAACAAAAATCTTACAACATTCCTCACAATCAATATAATTTATATTATCTGATAGTACTCACCTAAATGACTTCTTTTCTCTTATATGACCAGCCTATTCCATCCCCTGTTAAAGTTTTCAGCTTAGTTACAATTTATGAAATGACTGATGACAATCATTCTTCATTCCAGCTGGTGTCAGAACTATATCCATTGCACCATAGTCACAGTGCACCTAAGCCAGCTCATTCATGAGAGCCTTTTCTGCCAGATGGTTGTGAAGAAACCCAAATTGATGGGATCTTAGTTAAAAGTCACAAGTAACAGCAACTAGGTGAGTCCTATTGAAGATGGGTGAAAATTCATGTGTGCTTCTCCACTTTGTTGTGCAGTGGTCCCAAGTGTGGGGTTATCAGTTAAATCTCCCTTCTCCATATGCAAACACATCTGGAAGAAGAGGGTACAGTGCAGTGGGAAAATGTGTATTAGAAATACACCTATAAACTGCTTTATAAGATAAGGACAAAGGCTTCTAGATAAGATTTAATAGTAGAAACTGACTCAGTAGCTTGGAAGGAGTAGGGCACCACTGCAGCAGAGTAAAGTCACTCCTACAAGCACAGTTCCTGAGTCCCTTCTCTAGCATCCCTAATGCCCTGCCTTAAAGAATTTCAGGTCTAGCCCATTGCATAACAGCTAGGCTAGAATTAAACTGCTAAGGTTGCAATCGTTCTTTTGCTCCTGTTGTTGGCACAAGTTAAGGGGTAATGAGGCAAGAGGAGGGCCCAGGACAAAGGAGGAGGGGTGGGGATGGGGAAACCTGAATTTACAGAGGCATTTATTCAGTCTCTGTGGCTGAATGAGTTCCTATGCTTTTGAGGGTCCACACAGCCACTCTCTTCTTCATGCTCAGATCAAAATTATATGCTAAGACAAAGACCTTGGAGTGGAAAAGCAGAAATGTAGAGAAGGTAATACATGGCTTCTAATATCTGCCATTCTATCAGCATGGAAGAAGATATACTCTCCCCTCAGGGTCTCATATGTAATCTCTCTCTGCTTTAATTTGGCGCAGTGGGTCATTTCATCTTTCCATACCTGGGCCATTAGAAATGAGAATTGTAGTGTGTATAAATTCATATGGACAGCTAGGCAGGGAGGAGAATTTCCTTTTGTTGTTGGTTTTTTATGATTTGAGAATTAGGTGGAAACATCCTGATTTTTTCTTTTGTATTTATACCTTCTACTCCATAGGCTTTTTGGGGAACAAAGCCGTTCCCTTATTAGGGATAAGGGATCTGATGACTTTGTACTGTTTTAATCATTAACCATTTAGTCAGGAAATTATGCCAATTTCTCTTTGAGTTCCTGTGAGTCTTAGAGAGCGATTAGGGCAATCTTGGGCCATAGGCACTCCAAGATGTAGTGACTCCACCTCTGTGATATGGCTCCTAGACTTGGATATTGATAGAGCCTTATAGTACAAGAGGGGATACATCACTGGAACACACAGTACATTTTAGGAACCCTTTGTGACATTTGTTTACCATCCACTTGGTGAATAATAGTGTTGGAATTGTAATTTTACTTAAAATTCTGCGCTGTATTTACTTTCTTATATGGTATGGTTCTAGTTATATGGGAGGAGTATGCTCTTAGAAGAGGACAACAAAGGAGAAGGCATTCTTGCAGTTGGCCTTTTCCTTTTTTATGGAAATAAGGGGAGAATGGGGATATGTGGAGAACTTCCTCATTATGAGTACCTTATATTTAGTGCTGGGGTGGGGATAAAGTCTATATATTTGTAACAATAAAGACAAAGGGAGGTGAGGAGAGTGTATTGTGCACATGGTGGTGGGGAAATACCATCAAAGCTGACAAGATAGTAAAGCAGAGCTAAAAGAAGAGATCTCTCATTTGGGAGCCCAGGCCAATAAAAAGTCTCCTAGAATAAAACATTTAATCCTGGGATCGGAGCTAAAATAGCACTGATGAGGAAAAGGGGGTGGTGGCATTCTTGCTGCTCACAGCCTAACTATTGTTGAATGGCTGATGTCAAAGATTTGGCCTCCCCTCTTTTTAAGAAGTACTGGAAATTTCCAAGTCTGCCATTTTCTTTCTTCTTACTGCTAATAGTTTGGCCCTCAGACTCCGTATTGCTCTGGTGGGCACTGTGACCGTCTCTTCTCAGGTATCCCAATCTCTTCCTGCTTCAGTCCACTCAACACATTGCAGTTCAAGTAATCTTCCTTGCTTGCCTTTCTAAACAGGAGTCCTTCTGCTAACTTTCTGTTTCAATTCACATCGAGTCCAAATGTCCCATCCTCACTTTCAGGCCTGTGCATAGTGCTGTCCTTGCCCACCACTACACCTCTGCTCACGTGCTAAGCTCTGCCTACTTTAGCAGCACCTTTCTCCCACTTGTCACTCTGTGCCTATATTAATGACTATCTGTGAAGGGACTTGTTCCTAAGAGATTGTTCTGATACCCTGGACCACTAAGAGTATAGTCTCCCAGCTTTCTGGGTCTCTGCTGGCTAGTCCTTGTCCCTGTATAAACTCTCTAAGGTCAGATGTGGGCCTCCAGAAGTCTGGCCTTCTCCCTCCCTCCCTTAGACGGTAGGAGGGAAAGAAATGTCCTTTTTACTATTTCTCAGGAGCCTCACCCCCCTCTCCCTGTGGCAGGCCTCTGTATCTCTTCCTTGGGTGTTTCCATGCCAGGCTACTGCTGGGGAACCTCCTTGAGATAGTCCCAGCCTCTCTGGCAACCATCCCTCTCTGCCTGAGTGGAAGCCTTTTAACCCAGCTGCTAGTCATCACTGAAACACAGCTGGGAAAATAACTGGTCTGTCCATTAACCCCTTTGTGGCTGCGTGCTATCCCTACATCTGTAGCACCTTTTCTCCTTTTGTGCATCAGTTACCTCACATTTTTCCTTCAAGTTCCTCCAAAAATTTCAATTTTTTTCCAGCAAACCTTGCATCATTGATCAGCTCTTGCTTTTGCATCTTACCTCACATCCCTCTAATATACCTGACATTAGGATTTAAGGAGTGAAACAGTTCTGGAGTATAGCATATAAAATGCCTTGGGAGCTTTGGGAATGGAAGGCTGAATGTAAGTAATGATATTGTTAGAAATGCTGAAACCCAGACGCACATTGGAAAACTGAGAAATTTTCTTCTGAGAAATCCATTATCAGTTTTGGATAATGGTTTTCCCAGGTGTCACACACACAGCTCAGGAGGGTGAGGTGAGTTTCTGAAGACTACAAGTTTCTTCTGTTCATAGCTATACAAATGCTAAACCAGCCTGTGTACAGGTCCTGAATATTGGCAGCTGTCTGGCAAATTCCCTTTGCTGCACACGCACACAAGCAGTGTAGAACCTTTTATTTAGGCAGGGTAAATATTTGTACTTTTAAATGTACTTTTTGTGAAGAAGACAATAGAGAGCATTCTAAGGAAAACATATTCAGTGGTTTTATTTATTTATTTATTTATTTTTCCCAACATGTAAATATGAAGAAAACCCTCTATTTTATAAGTGTCTGTAGAAATGAGGCAGCATATTATCAGTGTAAAATAAAGATGAAGGAAAAAACCTTGTGCAATCCATTCTTTTGAAGATCAAATAAAAACATGGTTACACCCAGAGATTAATTATGAATAATTGGTTACTGGCCAATTGGCAACATGCATATGAACTTTAATCCATGCAAATAAGGAAAGGAAAGGGGAAGGATTTTTTTCCATCTAAAAATGATCAGAGTCTTTCTGTGGATTTGCATAAAGTGATAGAGATGGATGAGAATCAGAGCAAAGTGGGTGACAATTTCAAGTGGACAGTGATGTCAGGTGCAGCACATGATGAACATATGGAAGTGGCAGGAATTTGCATCCATGGCTCTGTACCATGCTATAGCAAACTTTCAATGCTCCTTATGTTCTTTCTATCTTATCCTGTGGCGATCCAGCTTGTTTTCAGCTTACAGCTCTATAGCTATAAAAATAGCACAATAAGTAACGCACAGAGAACAAACAGGTAACGGGGTCAGGGCCAGTTCAGTTAAGTCAGAGGGTCATCTGTTAAGTTATTCAGTTGGACCCATTGGCTCTGAGGCCCATGATTCATTGTATGATTTTTGCTCTCCAACCTGCCTCAAACTCCTATGCCAAATTGATAGGGGTTTCAGTCCCATGGGCAGGGGGTAGAAGAAATAATGTGTCCAGAACAGGAGAGTGTGTTAGGGAAGTAACGATTTCCTGTTAAACAGGAGAAAGGGAGAACCTGCAATGTATCTCAGCCATGACGGGGACAAAGATGGAGACATCCTGATGCCACAAGTGGCTCAATTTATTTCCTGACAACTTTTAATCTGAATGAAAGAGATCATGCTCCCCAGGACAGCATTGGTGCATGAACAATAAACATCACATAAGCCTTTCAACCTGCACCTGCTGGGCTGGGGATCCCTGTGACCTGGGCCCCCCATCACCCACAAGCTTGGCACCATCGTCTGAACTAGCCCTGATGATGAGTGATGGGCTGTAATTGCCTAGAGGGATTCTGATGACATCATAAACCACAAGAGTAAGCCCTGGATTCATGCCCTGCACAGACAACAGCTCCGTGCTCAAAGCTGTTTCCTTACTGGACAACTTCAGTTACTGTCTGCTCCACACTTTTTTTTAGAATGACCACTGCAGGACCTTTTGCCTCCTATCTCTTACTCTAACAGCCACCTCTTCACCAGTGATTTTGTTCACAGCTCTGGCAGTGGGAATCCACAGTGACTGCTTTACTGACACCCTGTCCAGTGTTGAGATTGTTTTGAGATGGGTTACTACGCAGGAATATATCTTAAGGTTCTTATCAATGTGGAATGTTTGTGGACTTTAAACTCTCCCCTGCCTCTTTGCATTGGATCTGAAAGAGGAAAAGATGGATCAGATGATTATATTTCAAATCTGCACATTTCCATATTTAAAACTCAGCTAGATCCAGTGACTTGTGAAATAATGAATCATTGATTTACAGATACGGGTCAGATCTTAGTACACAGACAAAAACATCCCCTCAAATCTATGCCGCCCTTTATTCCTCCCCCGTTTCAGTAGCTTCTTAGCAATGCTTGCCAAATTTGTGAATGATTCTGTTATTGACCATCTTAAACAGTAAACAGGTTGAGAGATGAAGTCATACTGTTTATCACCTAGAGGAGGCTTAGAAAGAACAGCAAATGGAGCCATTTCCCCATTAAAGTGGCAACACTTTGGCTTCAGTATAATGCACATGCTGGGTGGAATCTGTGCAGATTTACCCTGTGCAGTCCCGCTGAAATTGCTGGGATTATATCAGCAAAGGATCTGGCTGAAAAATGTAGCATTCAGGTGCCACTGGCAGAAAATATTGAACTACTTTAATCAAACCCTGAGCAGTGCACCCGTGAGGGAATTTGGAGGGAGGAGGGGTTGTTTCCTTGGAAATGCTTCAGCTATGATTCAACTCTGAGGGGAAAAAATCTTCCCAAATTCATTGGGGGAAGAGGGGAGGAAATGTAACAACTTAGTTCTAGGGCAGAAAGTCAGTTAATTCACTGACCTTGATCACATATCCTTGTGTGTGATTTTTTTAAAAATGTAAATGGTGAAATCCTTTGGACAGTTTGAGTATTGAAAGTGTCTCTATTGTAGTGCTGCTGCTGAGATCATGTTGTTGATCTTGTTTTACAGCAGTCCTGCCTGTTGTGCAGAGTACAGAATGTTCTCTTCTCTGAACTGAGGTTGAACTTCTCCAGCCCACTTTGGTTCAGGAGCCACATAAATATATGGAAAGAGAGAGAGAGAGAGAGAGAACAACACCTCTTCCCCCCACTCCCAAAAAAAGCCCAACCCCCAAAAGGTTTGATTTCATCAGAAGTATTTATTTTGGCTCTGTTTAAATTTACCAAAAAAAAGCTAAACTATACAATGTTTTAAAGAACAAAATGCAACCTAGTTTCACAGAGGTGGATTAATAGGTTTTTTTCTTTAATTGTATCTGTTACTGCTAAGCATCTGGGTTTTGTTTTACTTTACCACATTTCCCCACATCACACTTCTGTTTCTTTTCTGAAGTAGGGAATTGAAAATGAGCCTCACTCCACCAGTGACGGAGAAGGGCTTTGCAGAACATAGCTTCCCCACAGCCACATTTTGTGAGGGGGTTTGATGGCAGCAATTCAGCTGCTATTTGAGTATTCATCCTAACATGGTGTAACTTTAAGGAGGGATCCCCAGGACTAGCTTTGCCCTTTGTTGGGTTATCGGTATTGATGCACCACATGGAAGGTGCACAAGCATCAGAAGAGCTAGAATAGTAGTTTTAACCTGCTGCAGCAGCTGCTGAACTGGAAATGAAGGCCTGCTGTTGTCAGTGTTCCATTGGAACCCTGGGACATTCATAAGAATGTTACAGGTCTATGGACCAGCACACTGTATAGCTACTCAATGTGTTTGTAAGGGTACGTCTTCACTACCCGCCGGATCGGCGGGTAGCGATCCATCTATCGGGGATCGATTTATCGCGTCTCGTCTAGACGTGATAAATCGATCCCCGAACGCGCTTCCCGTTGACTCCGGAACTCCACCAGAGTGAGAGGTGGTAGCGGAGTTGACGGGGGAGCCGTGGCTGTCGATCCCGCGCCGTGAGGACCCGAGGTAAATCGACCTAAGATACGTCGACTTCAGCTACGCTATTCACGTAGCTGAAGTTGCGTATCTTAGATCGATCCCCCCCTAGTGTAGACCAGTCCTAAGAGGTTAATTTCAAAATAATGTGAGAAGCAATTCACTAAACAGAAGTACGGTAATTTTATGTTTAATTCAAATAGATCTGCATCAACCTTGGACTCACTAAAATCTCTACCTGCCTCTCTGACATCTCAACATAGCTAAAAGAGAACGCCTAATCTCTTCTGCCCTCCCTCCCTCCCCGAAGTTTTTCTCACTACCTTCTTTCTCGATCACTGTGGGCAACATCCAGAGCTTAATTTGTAATGAAAGAGGTGCCGGGGCTCAAGCAATTAGGTGCTGGGGCTCAAGCAATTTTTTTACATTAATAACTGGTGCAGCAAGCTCAGAGGTGACAGGGCTAGGAATTGCTAAGCCTAGGAGTGCTGGGGCTCAGCCCTGGCAAATCTTGGCACAAATTAAGCACTGACAACACCATCATCTTGTCTGTCACTCAGACCCATGATGTACGTGTCATCTTTGACCTGAACATCTCTCTAGGTCCTTGCAGTCCGGCTGTGTCTAAGAGTATGCCTACACTTCAAACTAGAGGTATAATTTGTAGCTGGAGTAGATATACCTGTGCTAGCTCTTATCAACCTAACATGCTAAAAATAGAGTGTAGCTACAATGGCACGAGGTGCTAGCTGCCCTGAGTATGCGCCTGTCCAAGATGTGTATTTGGGGCGGCTGGCCTCCCCTGCCACTCATGCTGCCTTTGGTAAACTCTATTTTTAGTATGATCGCTCAATCAGAGCTAGTGTGGGTATGTCTTCTCGAACATGAAATTACACCTCCAGCTTGAAGCATAGGCATGCCCTAAATCTTTTGTTGATTCTTTCTGCATGATATCTTTAAGATACGGCCTTTCTTATTCATTACTAAAACTCTCTCTCCTCCAGGCTCAAATAATCTCACATCTCGATTAGTGCACCATCCTTCTCTCTGGCTGGGACAAATGCAACCTTGCCACACTTATATCCATTTAGAATGCTGCTGCAAAGATCATTTTCCTCACCCATTGCTTTGACCATGTCACCTCTTTCTTTGCATCCCTCCACTGGCTCTCCCTTCTCTATCACATCAACAATAAGCTGCTTGTATTCACTTGCAAGGCCGTTCAGGGTCCCTCTGTACACCACCTACCATTTTTCACTTACAAATGAGGTGTTGATGCACCTCCAATGGACTCATGATGTCAGCCTCCACTGCCTACTTGTTAAATTTTTGGATAAGCACCCTCCTTCTTTCTCCTGTGCTGCCCCACATGTTTGAGAGGTACTCCCCATAAACATTCATGAAATGTTTGTGTCGCTGAATTGCACATTTCACTGAGAAAAGTTTCAGCCAAAAAAACTTCATCTAGTTCTAGCTGCAACTACCTTCAATGGTTCTCAGCCAGGTTCCCTTCCCAATCAGGAGATTCAGGTGGTTTTATTTGCTCAGTTTTTGCCAAAGATAGTTTTCTTCTGACACCGTAGCTTGACAATGTGACACACACACAGGCCATGGAGCTGGGGTGTGCAAGGGGGAATGCGGTCTCCTGGGTCATGATCTGGGTACTTTTTGGTCCGCCACAGCCCAGCTCAGGGCAAGCAGTTTGCTGATGCCAGGGCCAGAAAGAGGGCAGGGCATTACTGGGGTAGGGAAGGCCCCACCTGCATGCTGGGGCAAGAGCCTATGGGCCCAAGAGGGAAGGTGGGCCCAGCCCCGCAAAACAGGAGTTGCTGCACTGTGAATGCAGTGCGGGCTTGCTCTCCAGCCCTCCCCTGGCTCCTCCCATCCCCCGGGGGCAGACCTGGACCCCCTCCCACCCATGCCTCCCCACTTTAAATGGTGCTCCACAGCCCCTGGGCGCACACAAGATAGCTGGAAAGAGAATGGTCTTTATTTCCAGTTTAGCTCTGGTCACATAAAATGGGTTAGCCTACGAAGGGTTAATATTGGTGTCACATGGTAGGGGTCAGGATCCACTGATGCCAGCAGTAGTGTTGCATTTGGGGTAGTGTCATCGTTGCCACACTGCTGGCTATCACTGTTGCTGTGCCTAATGTCAGCCTGACATCACCAAGAGTGGCTGTTGAGCTGAGCAGTTGTTTAGTGACTGTCTCTCTGCCTGCTTTGTTGGGGGCAGATCCCCAATCACAAAATAAATTATATGACACTATATTTGCAGCTAGATGGTTGCTATGGTGATGACAAGCTGATGCCACCCAGAGGAACTGTAACGATGGATGAGGTACTGTCTCATGTTTATTACAATGTAAACAAAAAGACCTTTTTTAAAGTGGCGCCTGATGGGTAAGCCCTGAAAACAGTACTTTAAAACCTGAACAGCTTCTGCCTCTTGCCTCACCCCCTTGCCTCCTGTTTTAGCTTTCATTTAAATCCACTAATGTAAAATAAGGGAAAGGTTGTAAGAACTTTGTTATGGCTTGTGCAGCCATGGCTGGAGAGGAAGTGGCTGTGTACCAGCAGCAGCCCCTGAACAGGAGAACTGTGATGAAACAGACAGATTTTCTGGTATGCTAAAGCCACTGTGCTTTGCATGTGCGGTGCAAAATGGTTTTGGAGTGGCTGGAGACGGCCAGTAAAGAATCCCACCTTGTGAAGAATACACTCTACTGCTGTAAAGCTGTTGGTGGCAATTCTGCTGCCTCCTCCATCAGCTGCCCCCCATCCTCCATGTAAGAGGAGGAATGGGGTGTGCTGGGGCGGAGCATGGGCAGGACAGGGTGTGGAAAAGAGTGTAGTGAAGCTGTGCTAGGTCTGATCCAATACTAATATAAGGTACGAGGGACCTTATGCCAGTGGCCTACGTTAGGGAGGATCCTGTGCAGCTTTATTTCCTCTGGGGCAATGTGTCCCTGAACCAGGGAGCCATAGCAAGCAGGCTGGAGCTCCCCCTCTCCACACTGCCTGAGCTGTGCTTGGAGTTAGTGGAGAATCGAGCTTCAAGCACTGTCTAGCCCTAATAGTATAAAAGTCCACTTCTATGACAGGGAATATAAGTATGACCCTGAAAAAAGTATATTGGGAAGTAAATGTGAATTCTTTTTTCTGTATTTGGGTCATATAATTGACAGTTTTATGAAAGCTTCTGATTTAATAAGAACCTGTCAGAACCTCTTATTAGTCCTTATTAAGTCTTATTCAGAACCTTTCCGGTGCTCACATCCATGCCCTCCAGCCATCGTTAGGCCTTAGTGTTAGGTTAGGATCCTTAGCCTTACTGACAGTATCTGCATCTGGGTGAAGTCTCCTCTTCTTCTCCAAAGACAGACATGCCTCAGTTAGGACCTATAACTTGAATAAGTAACAAGCTGGCCTCTGTACAATGAGCAGCATTATGGCAGTTAACTCTAGGCTAGAATGAAGCTCAAGTGTACCTGGAACCAGGCTATAATTAGATTTGGGTGAAGAAATCATTTTCAGGTTCTAACTTCTGATCCCAAACAGGTTGAGGTCAGGGTTTGGTATCTGGGTTACAGGCTGAAACAGGACTAACTGCCTGGCAAGCTCATGATATTTTGGACCAAAGGTGAATCTTGTGAAATTTTTGTCTACCATTTTGCATTTAAATCTTGTAAGAATAGCTGCTCTTGTGCATTTTTTTTTGCCAACAGCTAATGTACATGTGGAAAATAGGCCCCCTCCAGTTTTGGATCCAATCCAGAACAAACACTGAAGGATAGGTTTGAATCTGGAGCTTGAATTTGGCCCCTCTTTCCCAAATTCTAACAGGTTTGGATTAGGGAATGTCTGCTTGGGTGCCTGGGGGTGGTAGGGTCTCAGAGCCACATGAAAATGGCAAATGAGATAAGCAGATAGATATGTCTTGTCAGCAGAGAGAGGGTGAATAACTTTGATGGGGGTCATGGCATAAATTGTGGTGGTGGCTGGAAGAAGGTGGTGGTGTTTGTTTGTGAGTGGTATGTAAAGGTGAGAGAAAGAAGTGAAAGTGTTGCTGTTCCTTGACTTCAGCAGGCAGATGGTTTGGGGGACGGACAAGTTTTTCATCTATATGTGGAAAGCAATGGAAGCTGAGAGCACTCAGCACCTCTCAGAATTGGATCCCACTCTCAGCAAAGGAGATCTTGGTACTGCAGGCTGAAAAGTAGACTGAATTGGAGGTGGGTCTGTGATTGGATGGCTTTCCTATATGTGGCCCTTGTATGGCTCATACTGAGAATTGTAGAATTATGATCTGAGATTTATAAAGGTGTCTCAGGAATGCATGTGTAGATAGGTCAAGGATACCAAAGGTGTTTGACAACATAAAGATTGTCTGTGGAACCTTAATTTTGAATTTATTGATTTTTTTTCTATATTCAGTTTTTCAAACTACAATAGTCTAATGAAGTTCTCCTTTATTATTGTTTATATTATACTATATTAACAAGTATTAACAAATATTTCCTATTTTCAAAATTTGTTTTTATTCAAATGTTAATAAATTATAATAATGGCTGCATTACTTAAATATTTCTTTGATTAAGCCATATGAATAGGTTTGTTTCATATTCTAATTAGCAATGCGTCACCTGAGGCAGGAAGTGCAAATTCTCTTCTACAGGCTCTCTAATTCCTAACATTTTCTCTCTTGACGTTGACATATAAATTGTCATCTGTACTCTCTGTTATCAGTGGGTCTTCTTAGGATGTCTGGGTCTGGGTATAGGGAAATTTGCCAGTGTTGTTGGCATAGCCTATATATTTCTTGAAACAGACCTACAGATCCAGAAGTGGTGGCAAGCAATGCTGGCAAAACCAGCATAATTTGGAATTTTGTTGAGACAGATTGTGCAGTATTCCCAGAACCAGCAAAGGCCAACAGGAACTGCTGAGTGCTCAGCACTTCTGAAAAATCAAGGTACTTCTTCAGGTGCCTAAATATGGATTTAGGAACCTAATTTTAGAGTCCTAACTTTGTAAATCTGGGCACTGAGCTATGTGGCCTATGGAATTTACAAGCACTGTTGTCTGTGGGATTCTAAGCTTTTTGAACCAGTAATGTAGTCAAGGGTAAATGTGGGTAAACAGAGTTTTTCCACTTCTCCTTTGGGGAATATGGAGTTTAGGCTAGTTTCTCCACTTCTGTTTTTTTTTTTTAAATTTTAACCACGCCACTGCTCTGAACTAAAGCTATTTGGCCAAAGGCATTTATAAACTATGATTTGTCTATCAAAATCCTATGGCTGAAAAATGCTTCTTCCAATTAACCTGAAATTTAAAAAGAAAAAAACAAAACAAATTCTCTTCTGACCAGAGATCAGATAGAAGTTGTACCAGGCAGGCATGATTTCCCGCCCCCTCCCCCCCTCTGCAACTAAGCTGGCCAAAACAAACCTTAAAATGGGTAGCAAGTTACCAGTTCCTACCATGCCTTGTTAATGACTTTGGATGGCATTAATTTTCATGGATACTTTTGGGATGGCCGCAGTGAAGTTTGAAGTAGTAGGAAGAATAGTTTCTGAAGGCCTGTTGTTGTTAATAATAATAATAATAATCATACTTAATACAAATCTCCCTTTTGCTCCTGCAATATTTGTACTCTCCAATAATTACAGGCACAATTTTGCATGATTCTTCATTTACAACCGCAAATAATTTCATGTAGTGGTCTCTTTGATTACACCCAGAAATAAAGATGACAGCTTAAAACCCTCATTTGCCCTTCCAAATAGTCCTACCCTTCAATAATTTGCAAAGGGAGGCTAAATTAAAGCCTTTTAAGCAATCGTGCCAAAAATTCCTGTATGAGCCAAATATCTTTAACAAATAGAACAAGTGACAAGGTAATCTTGGAAAAGTACAGGATGTTAAATGGATTTATGTTTAACTGATACATTTTTTTGCCCTCCCTGCCAAAATCTCTCTTTAAACCTCAGAGGTTTCTACAATACTACACAAACGGGACAGACTGTGCTAAATACATACGTGCTGAGAAACATGGAGAATGGAAAGCCCTGCTCACTTAAAATACCAGACGAAGACAAAAACAAGATACCAGGTCATTCACCCAAAGTGTGGATAATAAACAATACACGATGTGGGCACAAGCTGCTTTCAGAACACTCTTGAAACACTCTTGGGGCCTGAAAAAGAGCAGCATCCTTTGTGCCATGCTGGTATCTGATTCTCTTCTTTATCCTGTTGCTAGATGGGACAGTGAAAAGCTAGAATCATGAAAGTCTAGTACTAAAAGTGCCATGATTTGTAACTGCAAATAAAATCCTAAATTGCAGAAAAGCCAGCCCTTTACCAGCAGTTCAGAACCTCAGTACACATTCCTCTCCTTTAAATCTGGGCCTTCTAACTAGGCACCGATGTCCCAGTGCCTAGTTAGAAGGCCCAGATTTAAATTCTTCTCTAAATTACTCTGGCTGGTGCAACCCCACTGAAGTTTATGGTTTTGCATTGGTATAACTCCGAGGAGACTGTAGCTTCCAGTGATTTTTTTTTTTTATAAGACTCACTTTAAAAACATTTGGTAATTTAAAGGGGTCCTATCAATTTAGAAGTCACACTTCTGTCTGCAAACATTTTTCCTACTGTTTGTTACAGGGAACAGCTACATTTACTACAAATAGAAGAGATTAGGAAAAAAGTTTTGGTGTTGTTTTTTCCCCCAATTTGTTTACTGTGTGTAGCACCTAGATCAGTGGTTCCCAAACTGGGGTTCATGAACCCCTGGGGGTTTGCAAAATGTTACAGGGGGTTCTCGGGAAAAAATTCCCTAATGGCGGATAAAGCTGTCCCTACAGACCCTGGGCAGCCTGGGGCCTGCAGCCTGGAGCCCTTGGACTTCCAAGAGCTAAGCAGATCAAAGCAAGCATATCTATCACACTGAGGAGATTTAAACTTCAAGATGCCTTATAAGAAATGGAAAGGGAGGTGGATATTTTTTGCTGTTTTTAAAATGAAATAGGCAGCTAGTATTTTTTTTTTAAATTATTATGAAGAACAAGTTTAAGCTTTGTTGTAACATGCGTTGTTTGCCTAGACTGCTCAAGACCTGAATGCTTGTGTAGGAGGAACTCTTTGAGTTGGCTTCTTAAATACCTTCATGCTGTTTCACATCTGATACTCCTTGATGAAACATAGGAGCTTTGTCTTATAACAGGCTTATTCAAAGTGATACAAGCTACGAAAGTGAGATCTTGGAAGAGTGTTGCCGTTTTCATAATGTAATAAAAATACTGTAATGATAAATAATAATTACTAATGAATAGTGTGTACTAAGCATGTCATAAAAACAAATTTTATATTTCCAAGATCACTGCTTTTATAATTTATACTCAGGTAAAGAAGAAAATCCCTGGAAATATTCATTTTTAGGAGGAGGTTTGCGAGACTTGACATTTTAGTGAAAGGGGTTCAAGGTTGTTAAAGTTTGGGAACCACTGACCTAGATTATAGTCAGTTTGACTAGTTTCTGTGTATAGTCTGTTAGTCACTTTTCCTTTTTGAGGGTCTTTCACGCAACAGGGGAGGAAATTTTTTATTTAAGACATTGTAAAATTGCAAAAATGGTCAGGGGGAACTCTGGAGCAATTAGGGTCTTCAAAACTAATTTAAAATAATTTTTAAAAACTGATACATTTCAAGTTGACAGTGTCTCTTTAAAATTGGTGTACCTAGTTACCTACATAAAGAAATACATTGGGCCTGATTCTGGGGAATCTCCCTGAAATTAGGATAACTCCACAGCAATTAAATGAGCTATATGTTGTGCAGAAAGTGTAAGTGAGAGGAGAATTGGGTCTGTTGCCTTTCATATTTCTGGCAATGTGCTAAATCCACCATAGCTATTCTTTATCTCTCTTTCCATGTTTGTGTTACCAGTGTTTTTGTTTCAGATGACATCTGAGCATTTTGCTCTCTGTGTGAACTATCTCTATGTGAACAATCACTCAGCTGATAAACACACTGTCAAAATTTACATATCCTTATCAGAGGCTCATCTGAATGCTGTGTCACCATTTCATTGATACAAGTGTGCCAGAAGGTGATCTTTTAATATTTAACTGACTTGAAGATAACCATTTCCAAAGGATTATCAGACTATAGTAAAAGAGATTCTTAACAGAAAATATAACCAGTTATCAGACTGGCTAGGCTTGGTGCTTTGTCAGATAGCTTGATATTGCCCTCACCTTTGGCCTTACCTTGAAATGCCTCAATTAAATAAACCTGGAGGTGGAGTGAAAAAAAATATAAGTTCATTATTGGTAGGGTTGGTAGCATTGCCTATTATTAAGGTTGCTAGCACTTCCGATTACAAGATCATGTTTTCAGCTGCTTATAGATTTGCCACACTTTAACCATTTCCCAAATATTCCCTGCTGGATATTTGCCTGAGGCTGCATTTGTCTGGAAAATTTCATCCAAAATGGTTCAGCCATTTTTCAGAAAGAGGCTAAGGAAAAATATGTTTCGCCAACTTTAAAAGATTCTGGTGACCCTTTAGTTGAAAATCTGTAGCACCCCTATGCTTTGGATCAGAGACTTGAAATTTGGTGCAGGGCCTTTGTGCCAGGGATGTGCCTTTTGCTATCTCTGGGAAAATCAGCCCGAATTTTGGTCAAGTTATAAGCTTTACACACAAAAGAAACCCAAACAAAAACACAGTTTGCAAATGCTCAGTATAGGCTTTGATTTTAGCAGCTAATTTCCCTAAGATGCCGTGTGCACTGGGCATGCTCCCCGTCTAGGGCTGAGCAGAACTTTCTTTGCAGTTGTAGCTCTGAGCTGCTGCAGGCTATGGTCTCCAGGGAGATGGTCTCCTGTGCTCTCAATGACCCCCTGCTGGGCCAGGCAACATAGAGGAGGAAAAAGCCTGATTCAAATGCAGAGGGGACCAGAGTCGAATGGGCTATGGAGTGGGAGGAGATTGGGACAAGGTGCCTGGGGAGCTGTGCTTTGAACATATAAAGTGCTACGTAATACTAAATAAGATCCTAGGCATTTCAAAATGAGCACCCAAATCAGTGGATATCTCTGCGTCTTAGTTCCCCGTTTGTAAAATGTAGATAATACATTTCCTCTTCACAGGGTTTTTGTGAAAATAAATTCATGAATGTTTGTGAAGCTTTTGGATATCATTGTGATGAGTGCCATAGAAAAGGCCATGAGGATATTAGTAATTCTATCTTCAGAGCAGGGTTTGAGTAGTGTGTAGTAAATAAGGCATAGGGTCATACATTTTTCCTTGTTGTTCAAACAAAATACAGAATAGCTGCTCATTAAGTGAGCACAGTCCATTTTGTGCATGGGATGAGGCAAGGGTCCTGTGGAAAAAAATAGTATATATCATTAAACACTGTTTCATAATGCATATGCACAAGGGGGCCAAATTAAGATTGCACAGGCAGATTTAATTTTGGTATTTCCTGATTTTTGAGTTGCTTTAATGTGTGTGTGTAATATGAAATAGCACCGGCACAACTCATTATCCCAACTCATTTTGAACTGCCGAAAGCAGGATACAAGGAAACCAAGTATTGCAATTGTATCTGGGGTGTTCAGGGACAGGAAATCAAGCAGCCTCTTTGTTGCTGCTCATTTTACTGCTTCGTTTCTTAAAAGATTTTACAGCTGTCTAGGAAACCGTGGACTGTTCATACTAAAACAGGGTTGTTGTGCTGGCCCTTTTGTAGAGTTAAACAAATAATAGAAAAAGTTCCACAAATTTGTTTAAATTTTTCAAATAATTTGCTTTAACTGCTTGTGATCATTTTGTGTTTTTTTGTAACTGAGCCTGCTTGGGGACTTTAATTGCTAAAAGCCTTTATCACTTGAGCTAAAGGACTAAGGGCCAGATTTTTAAAGATCTGTAGGCCCCTAAAGTCGAAGATAGGCACATACTGGGATTTTCAAAAGCTCCTAAATGGTTAACTCCCATGGATGCCTGTTTACATCTTTAAGGGCATAATGGCCTTTAAAAATCTGTGCCCAACTGCTACTGCTTCCAGTGAGGGTAGATTTATAAACCTTTTATATGGCCTGGCAGGGCCGGCTCCAGCTTTTCTGCTGCCCCAAGCGGCAAAAAAAAAAAAAAAAGAGAGACGAGTGGCGGCACTTCAGTGGCAACTCAATCACGCCGCTTCTTCGGTGGCAATTCGGCGGCGGGTCCTCCCTTTCTTCCTCTTCGGCAATTCGGTGGCAGCTCAAAGAGGAAAAGAGGGAATGAGGGACTCCCCGCCGAATTCCCACCAAGGACCCGGACGTACTGCCCCGATACCGGACGGAGTGCCGCCCCTTTGAATTGGCTGCCCCAAGCACCAGCTTCCTACGCTGGTGCCTGGAGACCAGAAGGGGAATAAGACTCTGACTTTCTTAGTGTACCTTATATTTGATTTCCATTAATATACAAGCAAGTGAGGTTATTTTAGATATTATTTGAAACAGACAGTCTTAAGTGACAATTGCAGAGTAAGAACATAAGAACGGCTGTACCGGGTCAGACCAAAGGTCCATGTAGCCCAGTATCCTGTCTACTGACAGTGGCCAATGCCAGGTGCCCCAGAGGGCATGAACCTAACAGGCAATGATCAAGTGATCTCTCTCCTGCCATCCATCTCCATCCTCTGACAAACAGAGGCTAGGGACACCATTCCTTTCCCATCCTGGCTAATAGCCATTAATGGACTTAACCACCATGAATTTATCCAGTTCTCTTTAAAACGCTGTTATAGTCCTAGCCTTCACAACCTCCTCAGGTAAGGAGTTTCACAAGTTGACTGTGCGCTGCGTGAAGAAGAACTTCCTTTTATTTGTTTTAAACCTGCTGCCTATTAATTTCATTTGGTGACCCCTAGTTCTTGTATTATGGGAATAAGTAAATAACTTTTCCTTATCCACTTCCTCCACATCACTCATGATTTTATATACCTCTATCATATCCCCCCTTAGTCTCCTCTTTTCCAAGCTGAAGAGTCCTAGCCTCTTTAATCTCTCCTCATACGGGACCCATTCCAAACTCCTAATCATTTTAGTTGCCCTTTTCTGAACCTTTTCTAGTGCCAGTATATCTTTTTTTGAGATGAGGAGACCACATCCGTACGCAGTATTCGAGATGTGGGTGTACCATTGATTTATATAAGGGCAATAATATATTCTCAGTCTTATTCTCTATCCCCTTTTTAATGATTCCTAACATCCTGTTTGCTTTTTTGACCGCCTCTGCACACTGCGTGGACATCTTCAGAGAACTATCCATGATGACTCCAAGATCTTTTTCCTGACTTGTTGTAGCTAAATTAGCCCCCATCATATTGTATGTATAGTTGGGGTTATTTTTTCCAATGTGCATTACTTTACATTTGTCCACATTAAATTTCATTTGCCATTTTGTTGCCCAATCACTTAGTTTTGTGAGATCTTTTTGAAGTTCTTCACAGTCTGCTTTGGTCTTAACTATCTTGAGCAGTTTAGTATCATCTGCAAACTTTGCCACCTCACTGTTTACCCCGTTCTCCAGATCATTTATGAATAAGTTGAATAGGATTGGTCCTAGGACTGACCCTTGGGGAACACCACTAGTTACCCCTCTCCATTCTGAGAATTTACCATTAATTCCTACCCTTTGTTCCCTGTCTTTTAACCAGTTCTCAATCCATGAAAGGACCTTCCCTTTTATCCATGACAGCTTAATTTACGTAAGAGCCTTTGGTGAGGGACCTTGTCAAAGGCTTTCTGGAAATCTAAGTACACTATGTCCACTGGATCCCCCTTGTCCACATGTTTGTTGACCCCTTCAAAGAACTCTAATAGATTAGTAAGACACAATTTTCCCTTTACAGAAACCATGTTGACTATTGCTCAACAGTTTGTTTTTCTATGTGTCTGACAATTTTATTCTTAACTATTGTTTCGACTAATTTGCCCGGTACCGACGTTAGACTTACCGGGCAAATTACCTGTAATTGCCGGGATCACCTACTATTAGTGTTCACATAATATTAATTTCAAATTTGTATTTGCAGTTATTCACACCAGAAACCTGAATCTGAATTACTCCAGTCAAGGGAACATAAACATACCACATGACCTGTGTGTGTAGCTTGAATTGCAAATACAACTGCCTTGCAAACAATGTAAAGAAATACAAGTATTTGCTGAAATTATGTGACAAATAATTCCAAACAATGAAATTGAAGTAAATCACAATCTGTTCATGGACAATTTGTCAACATCCATCAAATAAATTACTGTAGTCATTTGTACTGTAGTACAAATTATTTGCCACTACTAATAAGGAGTGACAACTATATAAAGAGTTAGGGAGTCCTTAAAATCTGAGATCCCAGGCAGATGTTACTGATGGCAAGTGATCATACTCTCTCTTGATTATTTCCAGGCTTTCCAATGGTGGTGTTTTTTTACCATTCAGACTATAATAAACTATGTTCTCACATTGTCTGCTTTGGTTTCTGCAAAGTCAGTGTAGAAAAAAAAAGTTAGTAAATACTTAGGTATTGCAACACTTAGATATCATTGGTGGGAGGAGATGGAGTTGACGGTATTTCGAAATAATTTTTCTAACATGTAAACAATAACCCTCAGGGAAGAGTTGCCACATCTGAGCATGATATGATGTTTCCAGGTGGTATCTGTACAGAAAATGCTACAAACCTCATAAAACCACATGACCATAAGCATATCGGATACACCATGTGGCTGATGACTGTCAGAACACGGTTAGCCAGCTTTGTGGCCTATGAAATGCTGAACACAACCATACTTTCTGTGCATCTAAGTCCAGGCAAATCTAAGCTAAGAAAGACATTCAGCAATCTGTTTAAAGATGCCCTGTAATACCATGTTTATAGAGGTGTTTCATATTAGAGACCTTGCAAAGCAAATGTATCTTAATCAACAGCATGGTAGGAAGCTGACTTCAAAGACAGCCTCTGACCCAAACATACTGGAGTTATGGGAATCTAATTGCAAAGAAAAGCTAATATGTTGCTTTCAGGATGTATCCCCAAGCCAGAACTTTATCCAAATCTTAGCCCTTTCACTACTGTTCTCCATTTCCGCCTCTGCTCTTGGAAGCTATGCTTCTCCTCTGAAACGCTGCCATGTCAAGGGACACATACCGGCTACATGGGACAGTAGTTGTGGTGTATTTTTCTTGACGTACCAGCTTCTTCAGGCGGCAAAACCCATGTGGGCGAATATGTGACAAATGGAATTTGAACTTTTGAGTACTCACCCAGTTGGATCCCTTAGCAGCCTACTTAAGTCTCAGTTTAACATAGGCAGCACTTTATACCATGCTTTAGTCATTGTATAATAGAGATGTCATGCATGTGTTTTTGATATATGTGAACAATGATGGTGCGGTGTATGCCAACAGGTAATTGCTTTAGTTTTACTTCAGGAGTTGTGGGTGATCAGCACTTCATAAAACCAGGTCGCTATTATTTAGGTGCTTGACTTTAGGTTTGAAAAATTTGGCCTCAGTAATACAATATTTATTTTATGTCACCATAGCACCTTGATGCAGTGAAAAAAGAGCTGGGACTGGAAATAAGAAGGAATTGTAACTCCTACTTAATGCCAAATTCTGGTTACACCGTCAAGTTTACTGGGGTTGCATAGCTTTAAGCAAGGGAAGCATTTGTCCCTAAATGTCTCTAACAGGCTGGCAGGATCTCTGACCTTGCACAGAGATTGAGTGCTCTTATGTTGACCCATGCTGTTGGCCTGAGTTATAACCTTGAATAAAGCTGTGGAGTAACTCCTGCTGACTCACTGGGACAGGTGCAGCTTGTAAACCTCAAGCATATAAGAGAAGTGGGAAAAGATCAGGAGGGTGTGCAGGAAAACCTAAGAAAAACTAGGCTTAGGGGTTAATTTTAGCTTGATGTTTACATCCTTTTGCTCTTATCTGAGGTACCCATAAGACCAAATCCCAGGAAGGATATGAATTTGACCTTAGATCTTATTTGGATCTGGATGGGAATTTCAGAAGGCCAGACTAGATGAGTAAAACGGCTTTGCAGATAGCACACTGCACTGCTAACTTGATGAGATATGGAATGGTGGGTTTATTTATAGGACCAAATTTTGCTCCCAGTTACAGGGGTATCCACTCTGAGTAATTCAGGTGGCTTCAATAGAATTACTCCAAGTTGATTCCAGTTTAACTAAGAAGAGTGTTTAGCCTTTAAAATTGTTTTCCTCACTTCTGTATTTTTGTCTCTGGTCTGTTCAGAGGGTAGGAACATCAATGTCTTGTTCTCTGCATCACGATAATTGTTTACCATAAGTTCATCACTTATGCAGAAAAACCTTAAGAAATAAAATATTGCCCCCTCTCACTGCATTAGTATCAGATGCTAAACTTCAGCAGGATTACTATTTATTGCTTTATTATTTGCACTGGGGTAATGCTTGGATACCTCAGCCCAGTTAAATCTATGACTAATCTCCCATTGACTGCAGTGAAAACAGGAGCAGGCTATATAGGAATGTAACAAGTGTTGCTTGTTTAATGGGTTTATGCATTTTATTTGCATACTATATATTTTTTTGTTTTTTATTATTCTGAATGCACCAGAAAGGAACCAAAGCAGGGGGTGGAGGGGAAATTTAATAAAAAAACAAACAAAAAAACCCCCTTGGGCCCAGATTCTCTGTAAGGAATAGGGGACCTTACAAGTACTAGAAGCTCCAGCTCTGTGGCAGCCCTCCAGGTGGGCTGCCTGGGAGCTCTGGCACCTTGGCAGCCTACCAGGTGGGCTGGCATGGGGCCTAGGAGCCCTTGGAAGTGAGCAAGCAGATGAGACAGGCTTCCACTGGAAATCTTCCTGGCTTCCATTCATAATTTTGATGGAAATAACACACATTCCTGTAGAATGTCTCAATTCTGCTGAATCAGCATTTTCCAATGGACCCATAGACTGGAAGGCCAGGAGATCACGATGGTCCCATCTAGTCTGATCTCCTGCACATTACAGGCCACAGAACCTCACCCACCCACTCTTGAAATAGACCCATAACCTCTGGCTGAGTTACTGAAGTCCTCAAATCCTGGTTTAAAGACTTCAATTTATACAGTAATCACCATTTACACTAGTTTAAACCTGCACAGGCAGAGGAAGATGAAAACTGTTCCACTAGAGAATTGCCAACCAGCTCTAATCATAATGCATATGTGCAAAGGGGCCAAATTCGGATTACACAGACGCCGTTATTATTCCTTCACCTCATTCTTGGAAACAGCTAATCCATTTTGGCTGAAATTTTCCAAAAAACTTCAGCCTGAGGCAGACAGTGTGGAAAATTCAAGGTTTTAAAACAGTTAAAGTTATAAACAATACAAACAGGGTCTTATAAATGGAAGTGGTGGGCAACCTTAATAGTAGGTGATGCTCTCAACCTTGCCTATAAATTATAGTTAAAATTGGTAATAAATGACACTTGGACAGTGATGCTATTATTGCAAGTACACTTGGTTATGGAGTGCGAGATGAAAATTGTGATGAATGTGGAAAATGGAAATAGATCAAACATCCAATACTTTCCTTTTAAAGCTCTGGCTTCCATCCCTCAGCATTTGTAATTCTAATTACAGCACACTGCTAACAAGGTTCACTTGGAGCAGCTCAGAAATGTTAGGGTTACACCATTCCTACCTTATTGCAACACTTTCTTTTCACAGAAACATCTCAGCCCATTCTGCAGTTCCTATCCACTCCCCTCTCGTCTTCATGAGTATTGCTTCTTCATCCCATTTCTCCTTCCCCCCACACCCGCAAGCTGGCAAACAACTTCTCTACTGTGCACTGTCAGTATTCTGCTCCAGCTTATCTTGTGCATTGTCCAGCACTGTTAGAGCTGCTGCTAACTGTGTGCCAGCTGACCATATGCTGCTCCTCAGGGCCTTCCTGATTACTAGTCATGCCACGTTGCTTCTGCTTCCCCACCTGCGTCTCTAATGGGGTGATTGCTAGGGTTGCCAGGTGTCTGGTTTTCGACTGGAACACCCGGTCGAAAAGGGACCCTATTGGCTCTGCTGACTGGGCTGCTAAAAGTCCGGTTGGCGGTGCAGCGGGGCTAAGGCAGGCTCCTTACCTACCCTGGCTCCGCGCAGCTCCTGGAAGTGGCTGCCATGTCTGGTTCCTATGTGCAGGGGCATCCCCGGGGGCTCCACGCACTCTCGCCCTGAGCGCCAGTTCCGTAACTCCCATTGGCCAGGAACTGTGGCCAATGAGAGCTGCGGGGTTGGCACCTGGGGGCATGTGCACAGAGCCCCCTGGCTCCTCCGCTTAGGAGCCAGCCATGCCAGCTGCTTCTGCGAGCTGCCTGAAGTAAGTGCTGCCCGGCCAGAGCCCGCACCCCGAACCTCTGCCCCAGCCCGGTGAAGGTGAGGGAAAGCAAGCGATGGAGGGAGGGGGGTGGAGAGGGCAGGGGTGGGGCAGGGAGCAGGGCAAAGGTATTCAGTTTTATGCGATTAGAAAGTTGGCAACCCTAGTGATTGCAGAAAGGGGCTGCTCTTTCTATATCGGGGTAGAGGAAGCCGCAAAATTGTGTGCTAGGCCTGGGCCTATTGGTTCATTCAGCCCTGTCTTTAAGCACCCCAACTTCATTATTTGGAGCCAGATAAATGTGCCCTTGCAGCTGTATTTCAGAGGAGAAACAGTGACATCCAGTGGCCACTCAGACAAAATGTCTGTAGGTTGTGAATGCAGTGTAGTTGTAGTTGTGTTGGTCCCAGGATATTAGAGAGACAAGGTGGGTAAGGTAATATCTTTTATTGGACCAATTTCTGTTGGTGAAAGAGACAAGTTTTTGAGCCACACAGAGTATTTCTTCCTGAAGATATTACTCATCCACATTGCCTCTCTAGTGTGTAGTGAAAACTGTCAAGGATTGAGGAACTCAGGAAGGAGCTGACAAAAATAGGTTATTGGGCAACTTGATGGCAGATGAAATTCAGTGCAGAGAAATGCAAAGTAAGGTGTGAAATCTCCTACTTGGGTACCACCCTGATGATTAGTTCTTAACTTGCCAAATTCTAGCTCTGTGAGCCTGATCTTTAAACTGTGTGATGAAGACCCAGAATAAGGGCTGGGGAAGAATTTAACAGATGAAGGAAGTTTGAAATACTGATATTCATTTCTCTAACATGCATAGTACAATATTTCCCCATAACGTCTGTTTAATGGTTCAGCATTTTTGATGCCAAAAATCCTCATTATTATACAGTCAGGTTTGTGTTGAAATGACATAAATAAAGCTCTGAAATGACATATACAATTAGTTATACTTAACTGGCATAGCCCTCAGAGACAAGATCTAGCAGTCCTGATTCATGGATGGCTATACTCAATGCACTGCAACGCTCAAAAATGTGTTTAGGACTCAAGGATCTATCAAGAAGGGAATAGAACATACCAGAGGAAAAGTTACAATGGCATTTTATATATATACGAGGATTCATCCAATCCTTCAGGTTTGACCACCATACACCAAAAGTTGTCTTTAAAATGTAGAAAGGAAGATCCTAGCCAGTGGGAAATAACATTGTACTGCCCCTACCTTCTCCATGACAGCAAAGTTCTCCTTGATTCGATCCCCTCTGTGTTGTAAAGAGTAGGGGTTTGTTCCACTGGCCTAGGCCACAATTTCTATTAAAATAGGCTAAAACCAATAGCATTTACTTATTGAGCTAACTCATATCAACCAAAGCAGAAATGATCTATTAGTAGACTTCTCCCTAAAGGCAGAAAAAACCTTGGATAGAATTTTAGCCATGGAAAAAAGAGCTAGCTTAAAAAATGACACACAAGGTTGGCTGCCCTTCTGGAACAGGGTATTGTAAAAAGAAATTGGATTATAAAGTTGTCCTTTTTAGCAAATTTTTCTCCTTACTTAAGTTTTATTATTTAAGATGCCTTAGTTCTATTTCTTTTTTTGGATGTAAACTTTTAAAATGTTCTTAGTTTTGCCTGTGTGACTTGGACACATTTGAAAATCTTGCCCTAAGTGCGTTAGGATTTGGGCTTAATTTTTCAATGGGACATGTACGCCTAAATTTCTTAGGGGCTTTTGAAAATCCCACGCTTAATCTTTACCTTGTCACACTATGTATTATTTGGCTTTGGCTTAGACTAGGCTCATTTATTACAGTAAAAAGATGCAGTTATATCTTGGGTCCTAAGACAAGAAAATTAATATAAATAATTAAGTTGAAATCAGTGGGTCTATTTGCATGAGTAAACTATTGACATGGGTAAGTATAGAGATCAGGCCCTTAATGCAGAGTAAGGTTGAGAAAACAGCAGTGACTACAGCTCCACTTCAGCAAGGTACTTAAGCATATTAGTCTCACTAACTTCCATGGTAGGGATAATTGATTTCAAAGATACTGCTTGTGCTGAAGAAGTTAGACATGAGCTTGAATACCTTACTGAATTGGAGCTTATATTACCAAGTATACTACATAAGATTGTCACTGCCTATTAATATTCCAAAGTCTTATAGATTAATATGATATTACAAAACGTTCTGTGGGGGCAGTTAAAAGTTGTAACTTTGAACCTGGGTGTTTAAACAAATCCAATGTCAGAGAGGCGAATTCGAGGGGATGGGGGTGGTATGTGAACTTTCTGCCTTCCAGTGTTTAAGGCCCTGATTTTGTAGCTGATCTGGCTCCAAAGCACCCTCTGGCTTCCACTCCCATTTACTTTCAGGGAGGGTGTGTGCAGGCAGGGCAGCAGCAGTTGGGCCGTAACCAGGCCTTCTCCTGTGACTGGAAAGCAGACTGCACAGACTGGTTCAGGAGCCATAAAAACTGACACAAGTTTATGGCTAAAACGCAAACCAAACCAAAACAAAGCAGAAACCCATTTGGACATTTGAAAAAGGGTAATTAAAAGGTTCATTAAAAACAATGGGCCAGAGCCTCAGCTGGTGTAAGTCAGCATTGTGTCACTGACGTCAATGGAGTTAGGTTGACTTGCACCGGCTGAGGATCTGGCACAGTATTGTCACAACGCTAGGCCAGGACCTGAATTGGAGGCACTGAAATACTGGGAGGCACTGGTTCCTACTCAGTCTGACTCAAGATGGAGCCGGTTGAACAACATGTTACAAATTTGTTGAGAAGCTCAGCAGTGTTTCATGAAATAATTATTTGCACATAAATGTTATCACTGTGTAATCAGCTGTAAATGACTGGACAGTTCATGAGTGAGCCTGGTTTTTTGTTTTTTGTTAAAGCTTTTCAGTCTGATTTTCAGTCCAGATAAGTTCAGAAAATATCCAAAGAACTGAGTCTCTGAGGTCATAATTGAGACGCTGGCTAAAACCCTGCTGCTTTGTTCCTATGCACGTGTTTCCCATGTTGCCAGCAGTAGTGCATGAGGGAGAGTGGCCTCCATAGGGCTGCTACTCCCCCACTAGCATGCTGTCAATCTGTACTGGTTACAGGGCTGACACAAATTACTTCTCCCAAAGCAAACTGATAATCAAGGACTAGATTGTGACTCTGAGTCCTTAGTTTGGTCCTGGGGCAGCATAACTATCCACTGTCCCTTATTTGGAACATCCAGCAAAGATGCAGTAGAGTGCTAAACTTTTAGACCTTCACCAAAAACTTCTGGACAGCTTCCTGAGATGCATAAACTTTGTTTTTAATAATAAATAGATTTATCACTAATTTGATGCATAACATTGCTCTAAGTTATATGGCAAACTGAGGAATGTAATATACATGTGATGGTCGAATGACCCTGAATTTAGTCCAGAGATGTCTTCTGCCTTCAGTCCTTGAGCACCCAAAACTCCCGCTGCCTTATGTTCCTAAATTATGTCTCATATGTACACTTTCGTGAATTAGTACTGAGCGGGTTATGATTCATGCTTCTGCTTAGAGCTGTTCGTTTTTTTCTTTTTCTTTTTACAAATCAAAGGTTTTTCACTGAAAACTGATCTTTTTTCAAAGTTTTTTTTGGGGAGGAGGAGAAATACTGTCGGCATTTTTTCAAACAACGACATGGAACCTCTTTCACTATGGGACTCTGTCTCTGTCCTCACAGTGGGAAGGAACTTTATCTAAGGGTAACTGTAAGGAAAATGCATTTCAAAGGGTGACTGGACTATAAAAGTGAGGGGTGAAAATACCCCAGTTCTCTCTCTCGCTCTCTCTCTCACCTGCGAAGACGAAGGAATTGGCTTTTGAACTTTGGGAGGGGTTCTGACCTGAGAATTTGGTCAGTCCTATTGCTGGAAAAATGTGGTAATGATTTTACCTTGAACCAAATCTAGCTTAAATTTTAGTTATTAGAAAGCCTTTTATCTTTATTTCTCTTGTAACCATTTTGGACTTTAATGCCCTATACACCTCTACCCCGCTATAACGCGACCCGATATAACACGGGTTCGCGTATAGTGTGGTAGCAGCGGGGCTCTGGCGGTGCTTTAAAGGGTCCGGGGCTCCAGCTACTCTACCCTGGGGCTGCGGCAGAGGGGCTCGCCGGCGCTTTAAAGGGCCCCGGCTCCCCGCAGTGGCCGGAGCCCAGAGCTCTTAAAATCACCGCCGGAGTCCTGCCGCCCCTACCCCGATATAACGGGATTTTTGGCTCCCCATGACCGTGTTATATCGGGGTAGAGGTGTACTTGTACTCACTTAAAACCTATCTCTCTGTAATTAAACAAACTTGTTTTATTCTTTAATCAAAACCAATCTAGTATTGTGTTTAAACTGAATTGTTTCGTAACACCAATTAAAGTAGTAAACTGTTGTATATTGTCCCCTCACAGGGGCAATGGACCTACAAGTGTCCAGAAGAGGGCTGTATAGTGCAGAACATACTACTTTGGGAAAATTTGGGACAGTGAGTTTGGTGGAGTTACTCTGCAAGTAGTAACCAAGGCTGGTGGAAGCTGGAGTGTGATTGGAGAGCTGCTGACAGGCAGATGGGGTCAGAGTTGCTGGACCAGAGCTGCAGCTATACACAGCCACTCAGGGTGCGACCTACACAATGTTAGGCTGTTTGTGAGCAACCCAAGCGGGAGCTACACAGCAAAGCATTGTGAGGCACCCAAGGTTGCAGAGCAAGCAGTGACATAATCCCTCACTAGCCTGGATTGCACCCTGGAATGTGCTAATTTGTTCCCTAGAAAGTAGAGAGGGAGAAAGCCTGCTAGATCACCTAACCCAACCCTTTGCTTGTGTATGAGTGATCTCCACAGAATGGTTACAGAAGAGTAGCTGATTTCTCCTTTATGAGATACTAATTTCTTGCTGGGTTTTTTTTTGTTTTTTTTTTTTGTATTAAGGAACATAGGAGTGGAAGGGACCTCCTGCTACATCAAGTCCATTCCCCTGCTATTGCAAGCAGCCCTGTCATATTCATTTAATACACTTAACAAGCTCCATCTTAAAATTAGTTGGGTTGATTGCCCCTCCCTCTACTCCTAGTTGGAGGCTGTTCCATAACCTCCCTCCTCTGATGGTTAGAAACCTTCTTCTAATTTCCAGACTAAATTTATTCATGGTCTTGAGCTGCCCACTTCACTTCCCCCAGCCCCTTTTAAAATGTAGTTACTACATTTGCTGTTCTCCAGTCATCCCCAACTTGACAGATTTATTAAACATCCTCGCAATTTCCACATACCTGTTCTTTCAGTATTCTGGGGCAGATGATCTGTTTCCCCCCATTTGAGGACATTAAGCTCATTGATTTGGCTTCTACCTCCAATGTAGTATTATCCATTTCTATACATTCATTCTCATTAGCCTTTCCCCCATATTGTACATTAGCATCCTTAGTGGAACGGAGGCAAAGTGTTCATTTAGTTTTTGGGCCATACCTTGGTAGCCTTAATCTCTAGCCCATCCTTGAGGCTCCACTTCTGCTTTTCTTGCTCTCTTATAAGGCTAATGAGCTTTTTACTATTTGATTTAATTTCTTTTGCAATGGCTAACTCAGTTTGACTTTTGGCAATCCTCACTTTATCCCTACACTTTTTGAGCTCCAGAATGTAGCTTTCTTTGCTGAGCAATCTTTTTTCCATTCCTCATAGGCGCTCATCTTAATCCGAATAGCCTTTTTTGAGTTTGAGTTTGGGTTTTTTGCCCTCATACTGTTAGATCTGGCGCCCTTTTTTACAAGTTTATTTCTCTGGCTTGGGCTTCAAATGCCAGATAGTTTTCACACCTCTGATTTAAAGGAATTACAACCCCTTTTTCACATTTAAGTCCTTGAGTGTATCAATCCAGTTGACTTCACTAACCAGTTACTTTAATTTCTCAACATCAGCCCTTTTGAAATCTAAAAGCTTAGTTACTGAGCTGTTTGATTACCCTTCCATTTAATTAAAACTCAATCCACTTGTAAAATAGGATCACCTTTTGTTGGTTCAGTGAATATTTGTTGGCGAAATCCTACCATTCTTAGTAGCATTTGTTCTCCAGTCTATATCTGGGAAGTTAGTCTCCTTATTTAAAGGAATAATTGCTTGGGCAGACAACAGTTCCTTAGGGATAAAGGTCTGAACCCAGCTCCTGTGCTGCAGCCACTTTGCCACTTGAGTTTTGAGGGACTGCAAAGGAGGCTTCAAGCATACTCTCTCCTCCAGAGATCTACTGTGCACTACTCAGCTGCATCTCAGAGGCCTTATAATATAAAGTGCTGCTGCAATGTACTGAGCTCTTTCAACGGCCACTTATGGCACCTCACAGCACTGGGCCAGATGAGGATTGTGGAAATTAGAAAACTAAAAATAGAAAGGTACTTGTTTTTTATTCTGTAAACCTTTCCTGGGGTGGAAAGAGTGAAAATGGCTGCCATCCTAAGGAAGGTGTGGGAACGGGTGATGGCTGCTTGTTAAGCATGCCAGTATGGAAACAGTCACACCCTCACCAAAGTTTTAGTCCTGAGTTTTGACCAAACTACTTTCAAGGTTTTAAAATACCTAGAAAAGTGTGTGTCGGGGTTTCCCCCATAAACTAGAGGACCTTCTTTTGTCTAATTTCAAACTTACTCAGACATTGTGAGGTTGAAAGTTTGAGCCAAAGTCAGCCATTATTGTGCTCTTTGTGAGAGAGACTGGAGAAAAGGAGCAGAGACAAAAGAGAGAGAAAGGGATACTGAAACAACAGGATAGAATATGGAGCAGAGCCTAAGCAGCATGAAAAACAAACATGACGTGACTGGGGCTGGGTGGGAGGAGGGAAAGGAGCAGAGAAGAATAGTGAGGAGCAAGAAATAGTGTAATGTAAAGCAGATCCACTGGATGCAGACAAATCCTCGAGTGCTAGCCTCATTTTTGGAGTAGAGGGTTCTTCAGGCTCCAACGCAGCTGGGACATTTAAAACATTCCATCAGTCTGAAAAACACTAATGGTTGCAGTGATATGTGCTATTTTAAATGTAAATCTTTTTCTACTACCCCTTCAAGCTTTCCTTCCTCACATCCACCCATCATTTGTTCACCTCCTCAAACCTACTAAACTACTCCACTGACCCCAACCTTAATGGGGAAAGAGGAGCTCACTGGACATATATAATGGCCCAACAGATTCGGGGATCCAGGGAGGGGCACTCAGACTCAATCTCTGTGAAGATGTCAAGCATTTTGCTCTCTCAGGAGGCTGCCAGAGGTCAAATGCCCCACTGATGAGTGAAATACGTATATCTAGACAGAACTGTGTTGAGCTTTATGGCTATCAAGTCAGATAAAGGAGAGACAGTCTCATTTTGGGGGAAAGGTGGGTGGTGCTGGTTCCTGTGTGCAATGTTTTTGGGAAACTCAACATCGGGGAATAGCAGAAAGCAGAGGGTGCTTTTTCCTAGTGTCTTCAGATGAGATGCTGCACATGTTGTGGCAGGCAAATGGAAGAGGGAATGCATCTTCTCTGTGCATATTCATAGGAGGGAGCAAACAGGCACTGCAGCTCATGGTAATGGCCTGTTGGGCAAATGCCCAGTTGTCCAAAGGCCTACTACAGACCTCAGTTTAAGCATTCCCCTGAAGTATTTGCAAGGGAGATCGTGTGGAGAAAAAAAGAAACAAAATTGACGGTCTAGTTCAATTGCGGAAGCTGAGTGAAGTGCAGAAAGTTTTTAAAAAAACAACACAACAAATACAGAAAAGTCAACTAGATTTTAATTTGAATAATGTCATTGGTACCAAAGATAAGAACTTTGTCAAATTGAAACACAGATACTCACTGTCCCTTCCAGACAAAATAATATTTAGGAGAGAAACTTTAACTCTTTAAAACAGCAAAATAAAAGTTAATTTTTAAATATTACAATATAAAACCTTGTTTGCATACAAGTGTACATTAGGGACCATGTGTAACTGCAGACTTGGCATGAGAAATTCATGTGTCTGCAACCTGTTTTATGCTTCACTATAGTTAGACAGGCAAAACAGAAACAAAAAAATCCCAAGTAAACAGACAGGGAAATGAGCAATCCCCTGTAATATTTCAGGAGGAGGATTTAAGTATTATTATTATTATTAGTTCATCTGGTACAAGACCTGATCCAAAGGCTATTGAAGTCAATAGAAGACTTTCAAGTTATTGTTTTTCCATATGTAGATTTCAAAGTACTCCACGCAGGAAGGTGAGCATTGTTATTCTTATTTTGCAGGTGGGGAGACAAATGCAGAGGTGTGAGGGGCTTATGGTTGCACAGCAGATTTTTAGTTTAACAGGAATACCTATATTCTAAAATTAAAAAATGCATTGCATGACATGTAAAATTATTTCATTATAAAATAATTGTTTTGAGGCTCTGCAGAATAGAGATTTGCTGAGGTTTTTACTGTCTTGGTAGCTGCTCGCAACGTTGTTGGGATTGACATGTCTCTGCCAGTTTGGAGGACAAACTTTTTGTGTTAATAAATACCCTGTAATATGGTTAAACCATTCAAGGATCCATTTATTTGGGGATTATTGCCAAAGAACTTTGGAAAATTTCTGTAAAGAAAGCCTTTCATAATCATAAACATCTATGCATCCTGTTGTAGTTACATACCTGAAAAAAAATCATGATTTACTAGTGGCTGAAAGCTGTCTCACAGTGGGGCACCTACCTTAATTTTAGGCACCTAAGTTGCCTGATTTTCAGAGATACTGAGCACCTGCCATTGCCACTCACTCCCAAGAGGAATTCCTGCTCATTGACTTTCCATTTGAAAGTAATGCTGCTTATTCATATGAAATATAGAACGGTGTTCGCCAGTCAGTGCACATATGCAAATGGTTGCATCCAGAATGGATGCAGCAAATTCCATAAGTGAGAATTATTTATTAATCTCCTAAGGGGTGAATGATGTAGTTTTTTAAAAACTCTTAAGTGCCTCCCCCCTTCAGATGTTGTTTTCAAAGGAAAATTGTTACACACATGACAACACAGAGGCTTCAACATGTCTGACAAAGCCATTCAGAATGGAGATCAGAATAGTTATAGCAGTTCCTTGACATAGCAAACACCAGCATTTATTATTCCTCAAAGAAAAAAAGCTCTGTCTATATTGATAGTTCCCACTCAGATAAGTAACTCTTGAATTCACCTCCTCAAACATGAGTGAGCCAGATTCACCTTCACTGTTCAAAGAAGGGTAAAATTTAAATCCTTGCACCAGTGAGATCTTCTGAACCTAAAAAAGACATTTAGTGTGGCTGGGCGGGTTGTTTTTTCACCCTCTGTTGCTCTCAGGCATTCTGGCAGGGGAAGGCAGTTTCAATTCCTTAACCTAGTCTGAGCACTGCTTTTTTAACCTTTTTTGTGGCGATGGCAGCTGGGATTCTCTGAATCAGCACATTGTTCATGTGACCCTTCTCATGCAACTTTTGGGACTGTGCCAGCCACAGGGCTCCAGCAAAGGGGTTGCTATGGTATCTTGTGTTGTTGAAACCCTCTTCCCGAGGTTCTCTGCTAGGGTTTGTGCCAGCAGAAACCGATATAAAACCCTGGTGTATATAATCCAATACGTGTTTAATTAAAAAGTGCTTAGGACTTTCCAGCCATAGTGCTGAACTGGCTAAATACGCCTAAGTTTAGAGAAACAAGGTGGGTGAGGTAATATCTTTTATTGGACCAACTTCTGAGGGTCAGAGTGACAGGTTTGTCTCAACCACCGTGTTGCTCTAATAGCTTGGGACTGACATGGCTACAACTACACTGCATATTCCTAACCTTATAATTCTGCTAAGAAGGCACCTAATGTTGTGCATCTAACTGCTCTTAAGTTGCTTCATTCTCGTGGATGGTAGATACCATTTAAGGTTACAAAGCAGGGGATAAAACACTCTTGACTTTTAAAAAATTGTAGCTTCAAAAATGACATTAAAAACAGTCATGAAATGATCTGTGGTACCTGAGCTGGGAAGTTTCAGGTATACACATCACTCAGGCACAGTAAATGAGGATACACTGGGTATAGAGATACAGTTTGGTATCATCAACAGACCCCCCCCCCACCCCACAAATTTAGGCAAACCTACTGCATACTTGTTCCTAGGCACACACTGGCAGTAGAAAGCTACAGTATAGGGTCACACAACAAAGATGAATGGTGCAGCATGGAGCCAGTTAACTTCATTACCCCATGGTCTTGTGCTTCATGATTAGAAGCAAGTATTTGCTATTTCTGGTAGCATTATATAATCCAATAATAATTATTAATAGTAAAGATACTATTTCATATTGTCAACAATAAATGACTTTTTGTACTTACATAGAGCTTTTCATCTGAAAATCCAAAAACACATTAAAAGGTGGGTGAGTGTGTTATTTTTACAGATGGGGAAACTGAGGCACAGAAATTAAGTAAATTACCTAAAATGCAATATCAAGTTAGTAGCAAAGCCAGGATTAGAAGCTGTGTGACCTGGCTTCCTGCACTCTGTTATAACCTATTATGGGCATCATACCTCCTGACAGTCTCTGTAATCTGATGGTTTGCTGTGTTGGTCCCAGGATATTAGAGACATAAGGTGGGTGAGGTAATATTGTTTAGAATAATGGATTTAAAAGGGACCCCAAGGGTCATCTAGACTGCCCCCCCTGACAAGATGCAGGATTTGTTGTGTCTAAACCACCCAAGACAGATGGCTATCCAGACTCCTTTTGAAGGCCTCCAGTGAAGAAGCTTTCATAACCTCTGCACACAATCTGTTCCATTCTCCTATTGTTCTTCCAATTAGGAAGCTTTTCCTGAGATTTTATCTAAGTCTGCCATGCTGTAGTTTGAATCCATTGCCTCTTGTCATGCCCTCGATGGCAAAAGAGAACAACTTTTTTTATGGCAGCCTTTCAAGCAGAGGTGAAAGTAGAAATAGGGACTTACCGATACGGGGCTAGGTTAAGGCCGGCTCTGGCCCCAGAAAGGGGTGGGGCCTCGGGCGGAAGGGGCAGGGATGGGGGGATCAGAGCCAGCCTTGGCCGCCCTGTACCGGTAAGTGCCCTTCTCCTCCCCCGCCGGGGTAGCAGTGGCAGCCAGGGGCTCCGGCAGCAGTTTAAAGGGCCCAGCCGCCACTACCGCCCCGGGCCCTTTAAACTGCTGCCGGAGCCCCCGGCTGTCGCTGCTACCCCAAGGTTCCGGCAGTACGGCTCCGGGGGCTATTTAAAGGGCCCGGGGTGGTAGAAGCAGGGCAGCCCCGGGCCCTTTAAATAACCCCCGGAGCCCCACTGCCGCTACCCCAGGGCTCCAGCAGCGGGGCTCTGGCAGCAATTTAAAGGGCCTGGGGCTCCAGCCGTTGCTGGGAGCCCCAGGCCATTTAAATTGCCACCTGGGGAAGCCGGGCCACCCCAGTACGGCGCACCGGCTTACTTTCACCTCTGCTTTCAAGTATCTGAAGACTGCTATCATAGTCTCCCCCCACCCCCCCCCCCCCCCATCTCCTCTTTTCCCAACCTAACATACCCAGTTCCTTCAGTCTTTGCTCATAGGGCTTGCATTCCATCCCTTTGATCATCTTTGTTGCTTCTCTCTGGATCCTTTCCAGTTTCTCTACATCCTTTCCATACATTGGTGACCAATGTATTGGCCTGAACTCTGTGTAAGCTTGAAAGCTCATCTCTTTCACTAATAGAAGTTAGTCCAATAGGAGACATTACCTCACTTCTCTTCATTTACTGTGTCTATAATATGTGGGCTATATGTAAATCTAGTTCTACCTGTGTCAGGGCACCTAACATAGAGTTTGAACTAATAAAGAACAGCTGGACCTGGTGTCTACTTTTAAAAAATCAAGATGACCGGGAACCAGAAGTGGTTGTGAGAACTATTAAACCAGTCTGATTTTTTTTTATTGCATCTATAAAATGCTGTGAGGGAGAGTACTTCTGTTTTTAAATTAGTCTTAGCTAGAACTGAAGTAAAACAATCAGATTTTATTTGGAGAAAGGCAGCTGCCACTTGCATCATTGTCCACTGTGATGTTGAAAACAGATGACGGCAAATAAATGCACTGGAAAGCTGTAGAAATGTTTTGAACTACATCCTTTTTTATTGCAAAACATTTGTTACAGAAATTTCAGAAAGTTCTACTGCAGTAACAGCCAACTTCCGCTTTTTCATTATATATCTAACCACACAGTCTAAAAGTGCATTGTGAATCCAGTAGACCTTTTAAAAAGTACTGTTTTCCCTAGTTATATATATATTTGAATAAATCAAAATTCAAAACCTTCATATTTATATTAATTCATTTAAAAATGACATTTTAATGGTTTCCTCCTCCTTTTATAAATGTTTGGTATAACAGTTACAAATGATACCCCAAATACTATATCATTACATAGCTATTAGTACAGTAATATTGCAAACACTGTTTCAGACAGCACTAGCAGCATATAGGCTCTCCTCAGATAAGACAGCTGCAGGGGTGGAAGGAGGCCATACCTTTAATACAGGTTACTGTTGTGCACGCATATTGTCATATTTCACAGCCGTTTCCCCCCACTATCATATAAACAAAAGTTACCATTTTCGACCAGCAACAGCAGCAGCAATATTATAACCAAACATTTTCCTCAAGAGCCTTTTGAAGTAAGAACTTGGTGGAACCTTGTTCAGAATGAAAGTGCAGCAGATAACTAGGTTTCACAGTCTATCTGAACTAAAGTTAGGCAGGCCCAGTGGCTCATTCAGTAGACTGCCCACTGGAAACTTGGTTAAGGACAATGTGTGTAATGGCTAGAAGTGATGTAAAGTTGGAAATTCAGGGCCCAATTCTGCTCTCTGTTATTTTGTAGTGAATACACAGTAATTCCACTCATGTAGACTTCATGCAGATTTACACCAGTGTAACAAAGATCAGAATCTACCCAATAATCTACCTTGGAAAGGGGCAGGATGGAACATGCTATATTGCTCTCCAAAATGCCACTATAGTTGGCTATAAAGCAAAATAACAGTCATGGGAGTAGAGACAATCATTCCTTTCACGTGCAAGGGTAGTGTTGTGATGTATTCATTTATGCCAAAGAGGAAAGAAGGGTAAATTCTAATGTACAGTAATGAAGGAATTCATTAGCTAAATATAACTCCCCACCCCCGCCATATCCCTTACTTTTGCCCTCCTTCCCTATTTGGAATGTGCTCTTGGTTATGTGAGATTGGTGAGGGAGAACTCATGCTACAATACCCTGAAGCACCTTTCTTAGAAAAAGTATTAACTTAGCTGTCTTATAATAAATGTACGTTAATCTGGAAACATGGTTTTGCTGTCTCAAATGGGCTGATTTGTGCAAAAATGCAAATTTTGTTTTCCTTTTTCTCTTTGTTGTTGGGGGGGCAGGGAGAAATTCATAATCATCACAACCCCCACTTTGGAAATCCAAGAATGACCACCTCATATTTTCCTTACTCTTGGTTGTTGAATCCCCTTAAAGTGATAACCTGAGCAAATACAAGAAGACTTTTTTTCTTGTTTTAAACAAACAGTTTAGAGAGATTTTTGATTTTCAGTGAGCTCAGTCCAAATTTGTAAATTGATAACTTTTGCTTTCGAGAGAACAGGCCTGGTCTTTCCAACTGCAGGAATTAGACCAGTGGTTCTCGACTTATTACACATTGTAGGCCGTATGTGTGGCCCACAATGTGTTACCTGGTCTGCAGGGGCCAGGTGGCAGGGCAGCAGCAGCCAGACCCTTGCTGTGTGGGACCAGGCAGCTGCCCACCCTGGGCCCTGTGGGGCCGGGCGGCTGCCCTGACCCCAGACCCCTGCCATGTGGGGCGGGCCGGCTGCCCAGGACCCCAGAGTTGGCCAGGGGCTCCCGACCTTGCCGCACTGGGCAGTGGGGCAGCCCCGACCCTGGCACGTGGGATGGCCTTTAGCACATAGCTGAGCTGGGCCAGGCCGCAGCTGTGCGCTAATTGGGCTGCATGCGGCCTGCAGGCTGCCTGTTGAGAACCATTGAATTAGACTGATGCCCTGTCCTGTGAATGGCACTTATTTTACTGTATAAGCAGTTGTTCAAACTTGACAGACATGCTTTACTTTTGCATTTTTCAGGTGCCAGACAGTTTCTAAGAAACAAATATTCTACTTCTGTTACAAATATTACATCTCAAGTCACCCCCACCCTAACAAAATCATCCATCCCATCCATATACACAGATTCATTTTTACTAGAAGTCTTTAAATCAATATTAATTATCTGGAGTCTAGAGTGATTTTGCCATGTGGATTAATGAGCCTTTTCTCACTGGTTGTTATGTTTTAGCAATTTGTACCTCACTGCCATTAGTTACCAGACAGGTGTGCCAAGAACAGTAATGAAACACCTTATCTTTTCCAAAGTAGAGAGCTAAATGTCTCAGCACTGCTGTAGGTTCACACCTTCGTGTTTAGTACTTCAATTTCTTGACATCTTGAAGTGTAGTTTACAAAAAATTAAAAATCAATTTAGTTTGCTTAAAGATTGAACATAATGTAAAAGTCCAAAAACTTGATTTTTTTAAATTCCTAACTGGATTCATCATTACAGGCAGGCAATAATAAAATGTTAAGCCTCATAGTAGTCCCAAGAAATTTATGGAACAATGCATGCATTTTCATTGACACAAAAAAAAGACTGGACTTTAAGGAAGAGAAACTAGTTCAGTCATATCACGTTGTTGTGAAAGAATAATATGCTATAATCCAATATCTAGGACAAGTGTACACCCAACTATAGAATAGCATCACTTAAACTGGAAACAACAGAACAGATTACTATATGAAAATATTTATAAAATACTGTACACTGCTTCCTTAATTGGCCAGCATATGTAAACAAACAGCTAAGTCAACTGAGTTTCAAAATATTGTTTAAAGTTCATTTATCTTATCTTTTGCATAACATGCCAGTTCATCTTTCATACTATCACAACTCACCAATCACAGCTCACAGTGGCTCATTAGAGACTTATACATCAGCTCATACAAACATTTACAGTGGCGCTGTACAGAAGGACGTGTGAAACATACAGCAGTTACAGATTGTGACCAAAAATGCATAATCCATATGTATGCTAACAACTTGGATAGTGGAATTTAATGTTCAATGCAACATGTGCTATTTTATTGAATGTTACAGATTTAAAAGTATGACTTTATAATGTAATGTTAAAGCTGCCCTGTAACATTCACTGTATGATCACATGTCAAAACCATACTGGATTATACATGGGCTATATTTTTTTTTTAAATAAGATATCATTCAATACATAATATATCATATGGCACAAGCTATAGTTATAAGATGATGAAGGTTGCGTTAGTTTTTTATCTCCACTAAAGAAGTTATAACCTGTACCATTCAGTGTTGAGAGGGGGGCAAAATTCTCATCCCACTGACGATAACAAGTGAAGATAAACAAAATACTCTACCATCCATCATAATACGTGCTATAGAAACCTTATTTTAGGTAAATGGGAAACATTCAGGAACAGTTTTGACATTATGGAATTATACTTTTTTATAGTGGAATTTATATATAATGGCAGTTAAAGGAGGTAACTAAAGTGTCCTGGTTCACCACATCTGGAGTTTATGCTCCAGGTCAATAAAGTGCTGTATTCTAATTACTTTACAGCTCCTGGATTGGGAAACCCCTTTACCCCAACAAACTAACAATGATTCACCCAGAGGGGATCTCCACACCTTGAACTAATAAAGTGATGGGGGGGTGTCTCAAATGAATTCTTCTTGTACATGCTAGTCATATTGATGAAGGTGGAAAAGTCTATGAATAGTTTCAGAAAACATCCTTAAATTAAAAAAGCAATAAAGAAAAAGGCTGATTTAGAGAAACCTTAGGAACAGACTGATACAAAACTTGGCACATTTGAAGCAGACTGTTAAACAAAAATGGCATTGTCCTGGGAAAGCTATTGTTTAACAATCAGCCCATCACAAGCACACTTTGTAATTCACTGAGTGACAGGTCAGAAATTGTACCCTTGATCAGTGACACATGACAGAAAAGCAGTACATGGACCTCAAGGCAATCGAGTAAACACAGTATGTGGATCAAGCTGAGCCTAGCTCACAGAAGGACTGATTTAAAGTAGGCAAAGAAAATAATTTGTGCACTAACAAATAATACATTTTGTGTTTTAAAGTCAACATGTTGTATTTGTTTATTTCACCAACTTTCCACAAAGTGAGTCATTGCTCACAATTTTTCCCACTCTCTTGCCTCTTCTCGTAGGTCAGATATTTAATTTTGAGGTAGGGCTTTGTTGCCTATCACTCAGATACCCCTGGGATGAATGCCTAGAGATAAATTAGGCTGAGACTTTCAAAGATGCCTCTTGATTTGCATGGCCAACTCCCACTAAAATTAATGGGCATGTGATGCCCCATAGGTAACTCTGAAAATCCCACCCATGTTAACATTAATAATAAAGGACCTGGATCCACATGTATGGTAGTTTTTTTAGAGTCTGTTTTATTTTTTAAACGAATGGTCACAGCATTTGCTTCCAAATGTCTCAAGATTAAGCCTCCCCCCTCTAAAACAATGTGAAATTGTGATCAAATTATACTTTTAAGGCTCTATTATATGACCAAGAGATGGCTATCATAGGGGTATGAAACACCTTATTAACATAATGAACAAGGTTTTGCACTCAGATGCGTAGGACATATTACTGCTGACTTCATTTGGGGTCCCATATACACAATTGAGGGCAGAATTTTTATTAAAATGCATGTTGTGGTTTGTTCTATCTTGCTGTTTAATGGAAGCATACTTGCAACTGATGACTTTTGCTGTTAACACATATCGGCTTTCACTTTGGTGCTTTAGCTTACCTCTAAAATCTTTTTTATTGTTTTGAGATACTCTGCCAAGAGCATTTTCCATTAAACAATGGTAATCTGAAATCAGACTGCTTGAGAAACTTTGTATGGTATGTTTTGAGTGTTTAGATACAACTGTCTCTAAGTAAAATGTCAATGCTTGTGTTGGGTGAATGATGTGAAAAATCAGCAGCTTGACGGTAGAATAGTAAGAAGAACGTGGTAGCAACTTGGGAGGGTGGATAACAATTAATGCAAGAAATGGAAATGTTGCAGAGACTAGTGAAAATATAATATCACTCCTGCTCTGCTTTGAGCATCTCAGCCCATTATTCTTACTGTTCCGTGACATCATTTAATTTAGTGAGACAATATATTGATGACAAATGTGGTAAAAAAATAAATATATACTATTCCACTTAATTACATTCATCCTGAGCTTGGCTCAACTGCACCACAATGCCTGTTTAGTACAGAAAACCACCTGACAATTTTTTTTTTTACATAAATTCTTCCTTCATTTACATTGCAATACAAAAGGCAGTCCTTTTTCCTTTCCCATCTTGAAAATATAAACATTTTGTGGCACTAGAATTCAATACAAAAAGAGACAGGTGAGCTATATGATTTTGCCTTGTTTATCTTTACAATGATCAGTTGCAGAAGTGGGGGAGCTTTAGGATTTGCTTACAGCTCGTTTCTATAGACTACAATGATGCTCTTCCTCAGTCATTGCAATGATGATGGAACTGATGTAAAAAGAAATCAGTTTACAGTGTCTCATTTGTATGCTTTTCTTTTTGCCAATTTAGCCCTGTGTCCTAGAAATTCATGAATAATTACCAGAAATCCTAAGATGTCTTCTAGTAAAAGGCAGATTTCTGAACCACTCAAGGCTTCGTGAGGGTGTTTTTTTCTTTTCTTTCTTTTTTTTTTAATTTAAGTGTTTATAAAGCTTTCCTCCCTCCCTCTTTCCTTAAGTGCAAATATCAACTCGGTCAGGATCCAGTAACTCAGTGTGCAACAATGAGATTAACAAAGTGCTAACCTGACCAGTGACAGACTCTGACTTTAGTTGACATATTACGTTGTGAGGTTATTTTATTCTGCTAAGGAAAATGGACTGGAGAGCAGATGACTCTTAGATCTCCTGTTATGCATGTCTAGCTGTGCTTGCTTTCAAAGCTAGGGAAAGCGCCTGTTCTAGACAGTCTTCTCATAGACAAGTTGTCTCCTCTACTCTCCGGCCTGGATGACTTACTCCTCTGGAATGGATTTCGTGGGCCCGTTGTGTTACGCTGTCTATCAAGTTTATCACTGATAGAATAGCTTTTCCTTGTGTGTGCATACAACATGCTGGACTCATCTGCTGAGTAACTGTTGGCCCTCTCTATTTTTGGAAGCGGTATGTTGTTGGACAGTGTTCTTGCTGTGCTGCTCTCTTGAGGAGATAAGGAAGCCCCCTTTTTGTCTTTGGCCTCAATATCCTCATTATCAGAGCTTGGGTGACTTAGCTCTGCTTCTCTCTCCGGGTGGCAGCATCCCAAGTCCTCCACTTTGTCTCCATGATTTCCAGGAAAACTGGATCTTTCTGCAATATTCTGGGGAGCGCTGACACACCTGGTGTCTATGCAGTCTGTAATACTTGTGTACTCTGCTGTTTTGACTGGCACCCCAAGGCTGCTGAAATAGCTCCGAGAAGGAGAGAACATAAAACTATGAGACTTCACGATTGGGGTTTCCTCCAGAATAAATGGGGTAGTTGCAAGATAGCGACTGCTTTTAGATCGCTCTAAGGTCTGATACAAAGGAGGGTCTGAATCCCAGAGGTTTTGGCTATCTGTGATATGTGAATAGTCTGAAGAAAACACTCTTGTTTCCATTGTAGAGGTTTCCTCACAATCAATGCTCCTGCCAGAAATTCTGTCACTGGGAGTACTGCTAATATACACACTGTTTGCTAGAACAGAAGAGGCTATTTGAGCCTGCAGAGATGGGTCTCCGGTACCAAGTATATTAATTGAACTGTCGAGAGGTTCTATACCAGAATGCAACTCATCCATGGCAGAAACATAAATATCTATGCAAGACGAAGGCCTTCTGGAGTCTGGGGCAATTGACAAAGTGCTTGTAGGAGCTAACGGTACTTTTGCTTCTTTTGATACAGAGTGTGAGCTACTCGCTCGGTGCAGGCTCACAGACTTTTCTTTAAAAATATTTTCCAACCTTTCTAACCCACATTTGTCTTTCATATTCACTGCATAAAAAGAGTGGCTTCGCAGGCGGGGCGTGACGGTAGGAGAGGTTGGGGATATTGACTCCTCTCCTGCAGGATCTATACTCTCTTGAAGCTTGTAAGTGTTCCCTTCCTGGCTATTGAAGCTGCTCTGTCTCACAATGTAGGCTGCATCTGTGCAGTCTGAGGAGGTTCTAGATCGTATCTTAGTAGTTTCCCCTCTCTCTATACCAGTCAGCTTGTCTAAGGCTGCAGCCATTCGTCCTATCATATCCTCCAGCTGAGCAAGCCTGACATCTACAGTCTGAAGTGAAGCCTTCATACAATGTTCTCGTTCGTTCACCTCCTCCAGGCGCATGGCCATGTTCTCTACCCTTCAAAAGAAGAATGCATGGGTTATATGCAGGGGAGTGATTATTGGTGTCCATTTATTAACCTGCCAAAATGTATGGGAACAAATAGGGCTTAAAAAGTCCAGGCCAAATCCTCTGTTCTATTCTAATTTTTATACCACCCCATCTGCTGTAAAGCACAGTTAAGGATGGATTAAGTGGCCAAAATGATTTCCCTTTTATAGGAAACTGCAGTAGTGGTGTAGAACCAGGATAACCAGTTCTATGCTACCCACTTGTAGGCCTTGATGTAGGGTGATGGCAGGAGGAATGAGGTGGTGCTCTGCTCTGGCAATCCCCAGCTGCCAGAACTGCTGCTTTGGGTGCTGTTGCAGATGGGCAAAAGTTAGGGGCAGAGATGAGGTTGCTATAAATTGTGCCATAGGCCAAACTGGGATATGGCTGGCTCCTGGATTAAGGCTGTGTGTGTGAACGTGGAATACAACCAACTTTTGCCCCGTCCCTCCTTGGGTTTTTGCTAAGTAGAATTTATACAGGTCTAAGAATCTAGTCTAATTGCTTTGCAGTTTATTTTTAGATGATGAGATAAAATGACTGTTTTATCAGTTACATTTGAATACTTTAGATTCAATACAATAGAGCCATACATAGGCGCTGACTTCCCCTCTGCCCGGTGGGTGCTCGACCCCTTTAGCCCCACCCCTGCTCTGCCCCCATTCCACCACCCTTCCCCCAAGTCCCCGCCCCTGCCCCACCTCCTCCCCTGAGTACGCCATGTCCCCGCTCCTCCCCCTCCCTCCTGGAAAGTCCTAAGCGCCGCCAAACAGACGTTAGGCGGCGGAGCGGCAGGAAGCGCTGGGAGGGTGGGGGAGGACCGGGGACGCGGCATGTTGGGGAAGGGGGGAGAAGGAGGTGAGAGCTTGGCTGCCGGTGGGTGCGGAGCATCCGCCAATTTTTCCCCGGGGGTGCTCCAGCCCTGGAGCACCCACGGAGTTGGCATCTGTGGATCCATAGAAATTAGAGGTGGAAAACACTGCATAAATGGGGTCTGGATTGCACCCCAGTTTAATGGGCATGCAGAGTGGGCAAAATTTTAGTTTCAGCAGTCTTATCTGAAAGAGTAACACACAGTAAACTGTTGTTCAGTACTATATGTATCAGACTTGGAAAGACGAATGGCTAAATAAACACTGCTGAGATTTGAAGCTGTGGTTTGGAGGAACATCACTCTTCCCAAGTTGTTTTTTGACCACTAAACCACCCCTTCTAGTCAAAGGAAACAAAAACGTTTGGAGAAAAAGGCCTAACCCACTTCAAGCACAAGATATAATCTCATAATAGAGAATATTCAAGCTACCAATTCCTATTGGAATCCAGGAGAATTTTGCCATATAATTTAATTTAACAATTTAACAAAAAGTTCTGGTTTTAAAATGCAAGTTTTATATACTTCTTAGACAATGACAATGCACTAGCACACATTCAACCTTTAAAATAACTGTTCTATGATGACATATCTAACTTTGAAATTTAGGGATCCAGAAGGTACTGAACAAGTGGAAATTCTGATCCCATTGAGGTCAATGGGAATTTTGCCATTGATTTTAATGGAGGGCTCTGGAATGAAGCATGCAATTAGAGTCAGTTTGTAGACAGCCAGTGTATGGTAAGGCGGGGTGAGTTGTGCCTCTTTGTTTTAGGGAGTAGCCTGGTGTTTTTCTCTCTGATTGTTTAGGTTCTTGTGTGTTATTGTTCTGAATTCTAGGAAATAAAGTAGTGTTATGTTGCAGCCTTCCAGCGAGAGTATTTATGTTTTTGTATAATTTCTCTGTGTGTATGCTGATGCATAACAGTAGGGACCATGTCTGAATACATATTTGTGCACCAGATAATACATTCTGGTCCCAATCTTGATTGGAGCCTTTGGATGCTACAGTCAGAGACAACGCGTGTGGGGGGGAGCACATGCCCTCCCCCCAGATTTCTGCTTTCTATTTAGCTAACTGCCTGGAGTCACTGGCTCGAGCCACCTGGTGTTGCTGCTGACCTCCCCAAATGTTCCTCTGCTCCCCCCAGGGGGTGGGGTGCACCTCAGTTTTAAAACGTCTATTTTAGATCCAGAGGCAAGGCGTGGGATGGTCACATGTTGCCCCCCCCCCCACATCAGCAGTCATGCGGGGCCTCTGGTTACAGTAATAATTAATTTTAAATATTTTGAGAGGAAAGATAGCCCAGTAGTTAAGGATTCAACTTGGGATGTGGGACGCCATGGGTCAAGTTCCTAGGCTTTCTGTGGGACCTTGGGCAAATCATTTAAGAACAGATTTTTAAAAATAATCTTTGGAAGTTAGGTGATGCTTTCAACAAGCTAAACCTAATAGCTTAAGCACTATTAAGGTATGATCCTCATCTTTTTGGAGTCAATGGCAGGTTTTTCCATTGGCTTCAAGACAGGACTTGACTGTTAATTAGGAAGGAATATTTTCAGGGTGGACTGATATGATGGCTGCATATAGTTTAAGAAAAATAATTTAACCTTATGTAAATATATAATGCTATGCTGATTGAAATGAGCTGCTGACTGTAGTATATTGTTTGTGAAAGAAGGATTCCAAAGAGAATGGGTTGTAACTCTTCTACAATAGAAAGTCCATGTAAAAATATATCAATCCCACCTTGCTCTCCCCCATGGTCTCCAGGAGACTGAACAAGGCTTGCCTTTCTAGCTAGTACAATGAGAAGAACCACCTTACAGCTTGTGTTATTTTTCATTTTCATCTCCTGAAGTGTGTATTATTAACACATAGATACTATTGTGATGAATGCCTACTAAGTAGGTAGATAGATACTTTTCTAAGTTATTTGACTGGTGTGCCCCATGAACATTTGGGATTACTAAAATCTTGTTTTATGTTTTTTCCCATGTTCAGTTTTTCATTATAGGATGCTATGACAAACCGGTCAGAGTAGGAAAGATTCTAGACACAGACCAAGTTTGAACTCCTTTGTGGTGTGTTTTATTGTAAATCAGAATACTAAATATAAAGCATGTCCACTCAAACACAAATGCCAGAGGACTTTCCCCTCAGCCACAGCCTAAGGTAAAGGTGTAAGTTGTTGCTTGATTCAGAGAAGGCTGAAGCAAAAGACCAAGGCTCTGATCCAGGAAACACTTAAGCACATGTATAACTCCCACCCCAGTTCTTTTCTCAATTTCTTCTCTCTTCCTAGAGATTGTTTCCCCTGATTCTCACTGCAAGACTCAGTCCCGCTCTCACATTCCCCCACCAACTCCTCACAATGCATCTCCTCTTATAGTATCGTTGAGGAAGTTCGTTCATTCATTCCCCATAACTAGCCTGCCTGCACCTATGACATGTAACTATTGTCCTTTCTCAAGCTAGGCCACAGAACAGACTGTGTAAACCCAAAATGTTCCATAGAATGTTTAAGAAGCAAAGGCATCAATCCTGAATGAGGTGTACAGTACACGTGAGCAATGATGCTCAACAGAGTCTGACTGGGGCCTGATCCTGAGCCATCTAGCCTATGTGCAAGTCAGGACAGCAGATCTGACTTACACCACTAGCATACAGTCCTGTAGGGATTTTACACTACTGTAGGACTGGGCATAGCAGAGTTCTGCTGTGTCACTCATATGCCCCCCTCCCCCTCACGCTAGGGGTTGGAGAGGGAGAAGTGGTTTATTCAGGAGGTGGTAGAGCTGCCTTCTTTCTGCTTCTTGCTGGGAGAGAGTTCCCTAACTCAGGAGGAATTTTCCACAGGCCTCTCTGGCTGATTCACGTCCACTTTACGGCACACAAAGTAGATTTAGTGGACTCGACAACCTTGCCTATAATTTAAGTTTTTAATGGATGTAATGCTCTATGTATTCTGCTACAGAATGATGATCAGGTACTGTGATAGAACAGTGAGAGGGTGTGCAGGGCTGGCTCTGGCTTTTTTGCCGCCCTAGGCAAAAAAGCCACCCGCCGCCCCGCCCCCCGACCCCTTCCCAGCGCGGCAGGGGAGGGTGCCAAGCCCGGCCGCGGGCCCGCAATCCCCGACCGGCCGGAGTGCCAGGGGGAGGGCAGCGAGCCCACCGCGGCTCCGCTCTCCCCGGCGGCCAGAGTGCTGGGAGCAGGGCGGAGAGCCTGGCCGGGGCTCTCCGCTCTCCCCCCGGCGGCCAGAGCGCCGGGGGGAGGGTGGCGAGCCCGCCGCGGCTTCGCTCTCCCCGACCGGCCAGAGCGCCAGGGGGAGGGCGGCAAGCCCGCCGCGGCCCCGCTCTCCCCGGCGGCCGGAGCGCCGCGGGGAGGGCGGTGAGCCCAGTCGCGGCCCCGCTCTCGGGCCGGAGCGCCCCGCCGCGCCGCCCCCCTCCAGGCGCCGCCCCAAGCACATGCTTGGTGGGCTGGTTCCTGGAGCCGGCCCTGAGGGTGTGTAAGAACATACAGCTTCTGTGTCCTGCCACTTATTAACGATTTCTAATGAGATGGCCCTGAATTATGTAGCTTGGATCTGGAGCGAGTTTTGAACATTCCTCAGTTTGGGGAAAGAGTAGAGGGATTAGATTTATGTTTCTGGGTCAGAACAATTGGATAGAATCTGGATCCAGATCCAAACTTTCCCAGCTATATTGAACACAGGGAATGGGCTGGGGCAGATCTGTGGTTTTAGTTCAAAAAATGTCTTTTATCTAAGATACTACAATAACTGGGGCTATATAAGTATCTAGGCACCTCAAATCTTTAATGTATTTATCCTCACAACACCCCTGTGAGGAAGAAAATTACTGTCATGTCCATTTTACAGATGGGGAATTGAGGCACAGAAAAGCTAAGTGACTCGCAAAAAAGTCACAAAAGAAAGTCTGTGGCAGAGCGGAGATGAAACCTGGGTCTTCCATGTGCTATATTAGTCCCTAACCAATGGACTATCCTTCCTCTTTAATGTACTTTCATGAAAGTGTGTTGTTTGAGAATACAGTTCTCAGCCAGGAATGCAGATGGTTAAGGGGATATATGATATGCTAATCCTGTTCTTAGCTGGATTTACTTTCAAAGCTAAAATAACACTAAAATATGTTTCTATGCTGGTATAAAGCACTTTTTTAACCTGGTTGCATCAGATGTAGTGCTGTGAGGATGCAGCATAAGGGGAAGAGAGTTTCTTCTTGAAATGAATTCACAACCATCACTCTCTTTGTCTCTTTAAGAAAAGCTTAACCAAAAGGAATTAAAGAGTTTTCATTGGCTCATATGAATTAGTTATGAATAGACTGACTGGATGTTGGCCTGAAATATTTATTGAGAACAATGCCTTGAGTCAATAGACATGATCTGTGATGGGGAGCTCAAACCTAACTAAATTGCTCAGATACAGTGGTTATGAGGGCTACATAAACACCCATTTAAACAGAGAGAGAAGAGAGAGATCTGAGAACTATGTTGGGAATTTGCCAGGAACCTGAGGCTGCACAGAATTTACATAAAATGGAGTTGATTGCAGTTACCTTCATCTTTAATACAGAGAGAGTGAGTCCATAAACTCTATGGGTGAAATTCTGTAAATGGCAAAACTCCCATTCCACTCCACAGGTCCAGACATGCAGTGCTCTTGACCACTCTAAGTGGGCTACGCCTCAGAGCTAAAGTTACAGGTTGCCTTAAAGAACCTAATAGCCATATTGGGCCTCCAGGTTATATTTTGACCACCTGTGTTCCAGGGCTATGATTTTAATAACTCGGATATAAGAAGAATGCATGGATTTGTTATTTTCTAGCTGAGCTGGTTAAATGTTTCATAGTTTCAAAATTTGTAGTAAAAAAATTTGAACGTTTTCCAACCAGCTGCATTTTCTAGGCTGTGAAGAATAATTTAAAAAGTAGCCTCAAGCAGTTCCCTTACCAAGGAGAGGAAGAAAGAGTAGCAATGGTAACAGGAACACATTTAAAGATACATACTATATAGAACACGGGTGGGCAAACTTTATGGCCTGAGGGCCACATCTGGGTATGGAAATTGTATGGCTGGCCATGAATGCTCACGAAATTGGGGTTGGGGTGCAGGAGTGGGTGAGGAGTTTGGGGTGTAGGAGGGTGCTCTAGGCTGGGACAGAGGGGTTCAGAGTGCGGGGGGGGGCTCTAGGCTGGGGCAGGGGATTTGGGCATGGTGGGGAGGTGAGGGCTTCAGCTGGAGGTGCAGGCTCTGGGGTGGGGCTGGGGATGAGGAGTTTGGGGTGCAGGAGGGTGCTCTGGGCTGGGGCTCAGTGGTTCGGAGGGCAGGAAGGGGATCAGGGCAGGGGCGTAGGGGGTTGGGGCCTGGGAGGAGGTCAGGGGTGCAGGCTCCAGGTGGCGCTTACCTCAAGCAGCTCCCAGAAGCAGCAGCATGTCCCGCCTCCAGCTCTGCGTGCTGCCCTGTCAGCCGGCCAATGGGAACTGCGGGGGTGGCGCTTGGGGCGAGGGAAGTGTGTGGAGCCCCCTGGCTGCCCCTACACATAGGAGCCGGAGAGGGACATGCCGCTGCTTCCAGTAACCGTGTGGAGCGTTTGCCGACCCCACTCCCCAGCGGTAGCTCAAGGGTCGGATTAAATTGGCTGGTGGGACGGATGTGGCCCACAGTCCACCCACTCCTGATATAGAATGAACCAAACCAAACCAAAAATCACCTTTCAGAAGTGACGCGGATTCTTTCATCATTGGAAGAATTGAATCTATCATCCTTTTCTCTAAAATATTCTTCTATGCACTGCTCCTCAAAGTCATGCACTTTTTTTAGTTCATCTTCAGTTATGAACAGTTCTGTGGGGAATGACAGGAGGAATGTGACACTGACAAACCACAAATTTATAAGAAACAAAATCCTGATTTTTATTATTGTAGACTGTTGGCGAAACTTTCAAAAGCAGTCTCCAAGGCTGTATCTACATCATACACTTATATGAGAATCAGCTACTAAATGAGCGCACTCAGCCATCAGTCAGGCAGGTAAATATTGTGCACACAAAACTATTGTTGTGAATTTTAGCAGTTGGATGAATGTCACTTTGAAAATGTAGTCCTATCTTTTTTACAAAATCATTATTAGGGTTTAATGAACTAGTTAAAATAAGGAAATAAGGCCTGGACCTTAACCAAATTTGAACCATTTTTTACTTGGGAAAAGTTTGGGTAAGTTCTCCTATTTCTAACATCTCCCAAACAAAGATCCTTAATTTTACTTAAATTCTTAGCATCTCTGCCTGGTCAGGTGCTGTTTTCAAGACTTTCAAGTCTCAGGGTTCCCTGTTGTCAAGTAGAAGGAAGAAGGGCATGTTTGTATATTGAGCAGTGGTAAGGGAGAGGGGAAAATTGAACACATTGTGTTGGTTTTCTCTAAGGGTGGGAGATACAGTGATAAAATTAAATGATTAATTTCAGTTAGTGTTTGTGTGCGTACGTAGTTGTTTCTCACTGAAAAGGTTATTGTAGAGCTGAGTTCAGTTTACATGCCCTGCAAACTCTAAGGACCACCAAATGAATTTGAAAGTCATGCTTTTTATCTACAGGTGTGAGCTGGTTGAACTAACTTACTTAGTCCATAGTCTCTCTCATCTTGGTCACTTTCATGTTTCCGCCATCTGCAGCAGAGGTGTTGAAAAATCATAGTCATGTGGCTGAAAACAATCATAGGAGGTGGTAGGACTGGCCTTTCATGAAATGTCATGATTAATTGATACCTCTGAAATTTCCACACTTGGTTGGATATAGATTTGACTTCAAAAAATGTGTTGCTAAAAGAAAAGAGGGGGAGGGGGGAAAGGAAAATAAAGTGAGATTGAAACCATCCTTGGGTATTTCCCCACATGATAATACTGTACCTAGTTAGACAGATTTCACATAGTGTCAAAGGCCGTCATAAAAAACAGGACAAGATTAACTGTTATCTCCTCAAGAAAGCACAATGTCTGTACCAGTAGTTTCAATGATATGCTGATTATGAATGACAGAATATCAATACTTAACACTTCACAAGCACTTAGGCTCATGAGGTAGGTAAGTATTATTATCCACATTTTATATATGGATAAAATGAGGCAATGAAGGATTAAGTGTACATATGCCATAGTTGAGATTAGAACGCAGAACTTCCTTGCTCTCAGTCCAAATGGATCACTGTAGTTTGGATAACATAAATTCTAAAGAACTGTACAGCCACCACATACCCTGGAGACGGGGCTGGACCTACACCAAATAGCGCCCAAGGTGAGGAGTGTCTTCAGTGCCCACCCCCATTTGTTACACTTTTGAATACCTTATTTTTTATTGCATTTGTAGCCCATTTCATGATTTTGATGCACGATTTGCATGCATGATTTATCCCTGTCATAGAAGAGGATAAATTTGTATGCTAGGATCTATAAAACTGTATTTTATTCATGTCATATATAAGCCAATTCAAAAAATGTATTTCCTCTAAGCTTATAGAAACTTTTTAATTTTAAGAATAACTGCAATGTACTAACATTAATACCTGAAACATTTTACTTCAGACATTCTATTTTCTCTTTTGTTGCTAACAACAAAAACAGCACCCCAAGCCCGGCGTCCCCCAAGCCCGACATCCCAAGGCAGTCACCTGAGTCGCCTGCCCCTAAATCCAGCCCTGCCTGGAGACAATCTATTCTGTCACTCCGACACATAATAAATCTCCCCTGAAACTGATTCCAAACCCCAGTCTACAGCACAACAGTCTGCAAAGGCCTCCATGCTGGCCAAATCATCATAGTGACCCAAGGAACTTTGGATGGAATACAGGGATCCCATGGGTTCATCAAAAGCATGTCATATAAGGTCTCTAATTAAAGCCTGTATCACACTGGTCATCATAACCACTGCAAAACGTATGTATGGATGTTGTAAAAGGAGTTGTGTGTATATACTGTACTTAAAATTATGTTCTTAAGGTCTGTGATTAGGGACTGGTCACCAGAAAGGTGAAAAGTAGGTTTTCTTTCAGGTGATGGCGAGCGCCTCACAACCCAAGGGATCCCAGGGAAACATCACAATCATAACTCCCTGAATCCACATGCATCAGTGTGCCACTCACTTAAAAACAGCAATGAGGAGGTTCACCAGAAGGATATTTGCAACCAAGAGGTAGCATGCCATGATGGCTGGAACGATCCATGCTCCTGTCTTGCAGGGGGGCAGCTGGATTATTTTGCCATCCTCTCTGGTTTCATTCTGGCCGCAGGGAGCTGGGAAGAAACAGTATAAAACAAACAAATGAGAATGAAACCTACAAAAGCATTTAAATATTTATGAAGAAGGTTTCTCCACCCCCCCCCCCAAACTTCCAAAGCAAAGTGGGATGATGCTTCCCCAAGAGGTTTATTATGCACTTGCCTCATGCTGTGATCAAACACTTGTCAAATTCACTACAGATTATACAAGCTACAGCTCTTGATATTGAACGCTCTTCTGTTAGCAGCATCACGATTTTCCCTGAGAAATTTCAGGAAGTCTATATGGTTTGAGTGATTTTAGTTGCAGCTGCCTGTCCCTCATTGACCTGTCAAGCTGCTTCTGAAATAGTGCTATGTACTGGTGGTAATTAGAGGTTTTCATGTGAAGTGAACAAAATGCTTATTCCTATGAGCTAACATTTATTTTCTATTGGGAATAAATATTTAGGCTTTTGCTAATTGATAGAAGGGACTGCAAATCAATAACACAAAGGTAATATATGAAATTATTTGGCCATTGCAGTATACAAGAATCTAAGAACCACCATGGAAAATGTTTGTAATGACTCTGCTATAAAGGACTTTGGGCTGCCTGCCTAGAATAATGCAGGAAACAATCGAGTATTTATTGCACCAGGTATAGAAACATGGAGGCAGTGGAGCTGCCCCCTGTTTATTTTTTGAACGATTTAGATTCAAATACACTCTGTACTAATTTTTTGGAAGTAGGGGGAGGAGGGATAAAATATCACTTTTTAAGTTCTCTGACAATATTTTGGCCAGAGACTCCCATTTATAAGTGTGAGTTAATAACTCTGGTTGGCCTTTTGGTCTCAAGCGATCTATATAGTCTGTCTAACCCATTGCCTTATTCATAGCACCCTGCCTTATTCAGATCAGCTTTTAATGATGACAATGTCAAAAAATAAGTGTCCAAAATATGATAGCGGCCACATTATTTTGATCCATTTAATACTGTAGTATTTGGTAAGGGTGCTTTTTGAAAATCATCAGCAAGAGAAATGAAATGCAGAGTAGCCTTTTGTGAAGACCAGGTTCCTTATTTACACGACATGCCTGCTGTCTACCTACCAAGGTTGGCTTTGGCAGCCATGTTTTAAAAGGTGCGTTAGCTGTCAGGGAAAAGGCATGTAATGTCAGAGCTCCTTCTTTGTTTTTGGTTTCTTGAGCAACTTAAAAGTGGTGAGCCTGGTAACATGAGGTGGTCCCTGTTGCCTGACCTGTTTCTTGCTGGCATGTAACTTTCTTATACCTTAAGATTCATCCTGAGTAAGCATCTTTTGGGGTTCTTCAAGGAAACCACTGAAGAAGTGGCTTACATATACCCCTTCAAAGACACAATGGACATTATCAATAACCTTCCATCATTCCCTCCATTAAGGTGGGATTTTTCAAAAGTACTCAGCATTGGCCTAACATTGCTTCTAGTGAAGTCAATGGAGTTTTACCACTGACTTCAGTGGGAGCAGAGTTAGGCAAACACCGAGTGCTTCTGAAAACCCCCCCCCAAATCAACAAATCGGTGATGTACAAATCTAGTATTATTTCTTTTCAAAATGTTTACTCTGGGCCTGATCCAAAGCCCACTGGAGTCAATTGTGGATGATATTGTGGTGTTAGTCATGTGGTATCAAGTAGCCCTGAGGCCTTGTTTATTTTTGGGCAGTATGTGAAGATGTTATACTATTAAATCTGTACTTGATGCAGTTGTATGGGAGAGGTGAATGTTTGGCTTACTATCCCACGGTAAAATATACAACCACCACCCACAGACAAGGCATTACATTGCCAGAACAAGCAATACCCCATATACCAATAACACCCTTCTGTAAAGGCTGTGCTGTGCTTGTGGGCATGTGCATATGCTAATGATCATTATTAGTCTTCCTCACATACAGGGGGGGAAAAACCCCTCTCTCTCTGGGATGAATTCAAAGAGAATAATTCTTCAAACAACATGCTATTTACAGATCTTTTCAATTAGCTGCTTATTTAATGTTTCCTTTAGCTTTTCAAACTGTAGTTTCATGTAGGCATCAAGGGCTCTGCCTTGAGACTTGTGAAGGATTTTCTGTGAAGTGCTGATTGGTCTCAGCCTCCATTCAACGGAGGTTGAGGGCACCCAGCACTTACCAGGATCAGGAAATAAACAAAGTGCTTTTAAAATTCTGGTGTGTGGGGGAGCATTGATTTATGTGCATGCATTGATTTCAAGCTACGATAGTCCAGCAGGATACAAAGCCTAATTCATAACTTGGCCCTATAAAGACTCCAGATCAGTAACAGAATAAACACATATAATCAGTTGATATAGCACATGAAGGATGCTGAGGAATAGCTGCGGAGGAAGAATAATCTCTCTCTCACTGACAGAAATTTCTCAAAAGCGTATTTCGTACCATACATCAGGGAAATCAAAAGCTTAGCCCACATTCTGGCTACATTTATCCTATTTTTCTAATTAAAAAAAAAAAAGGATTTTCAACTAAAAACAATCCAGCTTTAAATATCTAGACAAAGAGGATTTCTCCAGTCTCCTTTAATAAAGACCGCCTCTCTCAGAGGATTTAGAATGCCATTAATGCAGCCCTGTCAGTTTATGCCATACAGTACGATGGACAATTAGACTTAGCATGACAACAGCTCTCCAACCCCTTTCATGCCACAGGAATTGCACATACATGGGTGTTTGGTTTTCCCCATACAGGTTTCCAAAGGCTTCCTGCCTATGCCTGTTGTGTTGGAGTCAGCTGCCTTTAAGTGACAACTCAATATAAATTGTGTGTGGCACTCTACGGGCAGCTAACCTGCTATAATCAAGCATACCTCTCAACCTTCAGATCTGCCTGAAACAATTAAATTGTGTGACAAATGACCCAAATATGGAACACCTGTGTTTTGTTGCACATCACACCAGAATTGACTGTTTACAATGTTTTAAACTATACAATTGTTGTTTAAGGATTATTTTTTATTGCTTCCTAAATAAACCCAGTTGTTTAAAAAGAAAACAAGAAAAACAGAAATTCTACCGTATACAACCATAAGAATCCTGCCACATGAACCCTGACCCTTCAGATCACCAGCACAGCCCTCTACCACTTGAACAAGGCCATTTAGGGATCTGGGGCAAAAATCTGTCTGGGGATTGGTCCTGCTTTGAGCAGGAGGTTGGACTAGATGACCTCCTGAGGTCCCTTCCAACCCTGACATTCTATGACTCTGAGTTCTATGTGGGCCAGCTTTGGGGGCAAAGTGACACACTGTCAATAAATTACACGACTATTTGCTAGACAACAGTAGGATGGTGGGGGATCAGAATTAATTGAGTCTGTTCTTGCCCCTGGGAGAGAAGCATGGTTTAGTGGTTGAAGACGGGTTAGCCAAGTACATAGATTTGGTATGTTCATTCTGAAAGGCAGCACAGTTCAGCCTTGGGTCTATCATCATATAGACCTGAGTTTTATTCCTAGTTCTACTGGGTGTGATCTTGTCCAAATCTCAGTTAACTTATTTGTGAGACGGGGAGAATGATACTTGTCTCCCTCTTAGGTAGGCTAAGGGAGAGGTCTGAGGACATGCTCAATAATAATGGCTATGAAGTGCACAGAAATATGAACAGCAGGCAGTGCAAGAGAGAACCTTAGAACTCATGGTCTCCTAGCTCCCAGTCCAGTGCAGCCTCCCCTAAGCCAAAGGTCATTTTTCTTGTCTCTGATGCATCACCTGCTTTAGTGTTGCTGTGGAATAGAGGGTGTTTCGCTTGAAATGTGGAATGTACCACAAAATCTGAGCTGCTTGAGAAGTCTGTAATCACATACTTACAAATAGCAAGCATAACACCCTGTGCTTCAATTTGTGGTCTGAAATGTCCAATCTATGTGACAGAGATATCTGCAGCAACACAATGAGAAGTGCAGGGCGAGTGTAAGCATATGCTACAAAAACACACCCTAGGGATAGTGAGAAGCATGGAGGCCCAGGTGAAATGATTTCAGTACCACAGAAGTCTCTCATGCTGTGAAACACAGAGTAATCTGTGACTAGGTGCTCTACACTGCATGACTGTGTTTAAAAGAGATTATATTAAAATAAAATTAACACAATTAGCATTCTCTTTAGACAATAAATATACATGCTCATGCTGGCACAAGAAAACATCAGAGTTCTATTTGGCCATTTAAAAATAGATTTTGATAAATGCATTTATTTTGTATCATTTAAGGCAGAATTAGATCACAATGACAAACATTTTCAAAACAGGGTTCAGAGTGGTAGCCGTGTTAGTCTGTATCAGCAAAAACAATGAGGGTTTTAGCCCACGAAATCTTACGCCTAAATAAATTTTTTAGTCTCTAAGGTGCCACAAGTACTCCACGCTGTATTTTCAAAACAGAGTTACAATGTTTGCTTCAGATTGTGTGCTTACATTTGTGCACGCTGTGGCCGATTCAGCATAGTACTTAAGCATGTTAAGTGTTTTGCTGATTCAAGACCTTTTACTACAATTGCATGTGTACACTAGGTGACTGCACATACACATGACTAGTTGGATAACTTGGTACCAATTAAATGAAGGTAGGACATTGAGCATAGATGTCAGAGCTATGCTTTTAACAATTTGGCTCTTCAGGGCCCAGCTCCAATTTCAGTTACACAGGTGCAACTTCACTAAATTTTAGGACACTGGATACTGACATCTGTAGAAACAGTTATTTTTTGCATCCTTTGTTTCTTCTTTCATAATCCCCTCCTATGCTTATTTTCCCTTTCCATGTTCATTTTTGCAGCTTCCTGTACAAGCCTTTCCTCCTCACTCCCCAGCCCTTCCTCTTTCCTGGCCAGCTCATCACATGAGAGCAAACAGCTGTAACCCACATCTCTGAGTGTTTCAGGCCTAAAGCATCTGCAGAATTTAGGCCTAGGGCTATGTTTACTCCAAGGTCTATTTCTCTAATATAATTACACCAGACATGACATGGGCATTGCTAATTTTTAATGTGCATTCGGCTGAGGGCTTGTGAAAGGACAGTTGCAAATCTCCTCCCCCATCTGCTGTCCCAAAAGAGAGAGGGAAGGGTACTACTTAGTAGCAAAAACAATTTCTGTGTAAAAGCTTTTCATTTAAAAATGGATAAGGTCTCTACAATTCAAGGTATGTTATATGTTGTTAGAAGGAACTGCTTAATGGGTACATATAGTCATGTTTCTCAAGATGAAGACAAAAATATGAATATTAAGTAATGAATAATAATTTTTTGTGGAAGCTCCAGAAATCTGAAATGTACTTATATCCTCATCCTTATGGATAACTAGGTGCTTTTTCCATCTTAATAATACTTCCACTTCCACAGAGCCTTCCATCAAGGATCTTAAAGCACTTTATAACCATTAATTAATTAAACACTAAACAACTTTGTGAGCTAGGTATTTATTATCATTTACCAAATGGAGAAACCGAAGCATAGAGAGGATAAGTGATTTGCCTAAGGCTGCACAGTGATTCAGAGACAGAGAAAGCACTAAAATCCGAGAGTCCTGATCATCACATCCTTGCTTTAGCCACTAGGGAAAAAACCTGTCAGGGAACTGCAACAATACCTCATTATTTTAAATGATTGTTTTAGCATTAATAGATAGTATTGTTCTGATACAGAATCATAGAAATGTAGAGCTGGAAGGGACATTGTCCAGCACCCTGAGATATGGCTGGACCAAGTAAACCATGTTCTTGTATTTTACTTTTTGTCCTAGGTTCCGCTAAAATATTTCCTCCAAATATCTGTTGTGCCTTGCAATGTTGGTGCTTTAGTCACATTTTATATTAAAAGTCTATTTATTCTGCACTTGCTGCCTCTAATTCTAGTTCCTTCCTTCTCCGTATATTAAAAACAATAAACATATTTGCAACAAGGGAAGAAAAAAACCCACACAAGGGTATATAGGCCTTGTAGGAATCTCACCCAGTATGTCTATCTAGCATATTAACAAAATCTGTCAGTGATGCAGAGTTAATGTACAGTATAGTCACAGAAGAGCAAAGGTACATTTCTTTCCATCTTGTACAAAATTGCTGTTAGTTCTAATTCTAGAATAAGGGTGATGGACCTTATGAGAAAGTTCCATACGAATGTAAAAAGGCTGAAACTTAAAAGATTCTACAGAAATATAATAAGGCTCAATGCAAATTATTATAAAATCTATAGGCCTTGAATTCTCATTCATATTGGGCACCTTTATTCTGCTCTGGCAGTGTTAAGTGGCTTTCAAGTGGATGTAGCTGCAATTTATACTCACTTTAAGGCCCTGTTAGGCAACCAGAATGGTGTAAAGTGTAAATGTGAACTGGGTCCATAGAATTGAACAGAAAAATATACCCTTTCTATAGTTCATTTTAACCATCCTATAGAATTCTATATTCTTCTAGTCATCTTGCTCCAATAAGAACTATAGTGTAGCAGTTGGCATTCCTGAGCAGTGAGAATGCCTTTCCCCAGTTAGACTAAGTTCTTGCTTACTCTCTTCCCACCTTGTTGCCATAGACCTGGTGGACCACCAACCACTGCCCAACACTAGACTTCCTTTAACCCCTGGTTGGGGATTTGAGATCAGAATTCTCCTTCTCCTCTAGAGAATTCGATATAAAGGATATAATTTTTTGTTACATTCTATATTGTGATTCAAAAACCTATAAAGACTTGTTAGGTGTGAGAGGAGAATCAGGTTCCATCACTGTCTATTACAATTCTATGGGATTTTTCCATAAGGGGATGTAGGGAGCAGAAAGAATCCAGATTGATTTTTAGTTCTCAGATTGCTTTTGAAATGCTGTCAGTTGGAAAGAAAATCTTGTTTTGATCTATACACTAAGCAAATTTTACATAGAAGACAATGAGCCAACATACAGGGGTTGCCATTAAAAAGTCAATATCTGTCAACAGCAATCACAGTTATTCCATATTCTAAGTTCATATTCTAAGAATGTTATGTGTTTGGATTTTAATGGTGACTGCTGTCCATCAAATTGTCATTTTACAGTTACTATCTGACCACACATAAGATTATCTACCAAACTCACCCTTTGTTTATAGAACAGGCGCACTGTAGACAACAGCATCACAAGTTTTCCTTTGATGCTGTCTCTGCTCCCTCCCACCCCCGCCACCTGTTTTTTTCTGGAGGGATGGGTTCTAGGGGTCAGAAGACTATTCATTCTTTGTGGCAATTCAATCTTTGGGTTCTCTGCTCAGATTTCCAACAAGGATACCAATTAGTGCAAATTGCCGTGGTAGATTTTATGATGAGGACATTTGTCCACTAGAAAAGCACTGAAAGAACTAATCAGCAATTGATTGGGAGTCACTATCAATCAATGCCAGTCTGAGCTGGATTAGAAATGGCAACCTAAAAGTGAAATTCTATTACTAATTCCCTGTCTCATCCAGCCCATCCTTCTGCAATAAACAAGATTGTGTCTATCTGAGAGAAACTGCTTTCTAGTTTCAGTTTTAGGACTAACTTTATCTTTTTGTTTAACTTGTTTTAAAATTTGAACATGTTTTAAAGAATCTTAGAAGTTTTGCTCTATTTCTTTTCCTTTATGATTAGGGCCCTACCAAATTCACGGCCACGAAAAACGCGTCACAGACCGTGAAATCTGGTCTTTTGTTTGCTTTTATCCTAGACTATAGAGATTTCATGGGGGAGACCAGTGTTTCTCAAACTGGGGCTCCTGACCCAAAAGGGAGTTGTGGGAGGGGTCACAAGGATAGTGTGTGTGTGTGTGGGGGGGGGGGTCGCCGTATTGCCACCCTTACTGCTACACTGCTTTCAGAGCTGGGTAGCTGGAGAGCGGCAGCTGTTGGCCAGGCACCCAGCACTGAAGGCAGTGCTCCGCCAGCAGCAGCGCAGAAGTAAGGATAGCAGTATGCAACTGCTCCAACTCCTTTTTGGGCCAGGACTCCTAAAATTACAATACCATGAAATTTCAGATTTAAATAGCTGAAATTATGAAATTTATGATTTTTAAAATCCTATTACCATGAAATTGACCAAAATGGACCGTGAATTTAGTAGGGCCCTATTTATGATTGATTGCTAGCCAATAATCTATATGAGTATAGTATTTATATACTGCATATGTAATAGTGCATACCACTGGGTTATATATTAACTCCTGGAAGTGAGAGTATAACTGTCCCCACTTTTGAGTTGCTAGTGAGATTCAATGTCCACAGTGCATTGTTGAGCTTCTATAAACATTTCAACTAAGCGATTTTTTCCCCCCACATGAAATGAATGCAGGTATTTATTGATATATATAAACACATACAGTCCATGCAGTAAATTAGAAAAATATGACTGCTTAGTTTTTTTAAGAGCGCAGTATTTTGAGATAAAATTAAAAATAAGAGCAGATCTACTGGGTGGACAGGCTGCCAGCTGATGAGGTGGATCTGGCCAGCTTTACAACATGCTTCACAAATCCAAAGAAAGAGATAAAAGAAAAAACAAACCACATTTTAGAGTAACATACACTTTTCGTACATTTCTCAAATAGACACAAGTAATCTCTAGCATGCAGCTCCATTGTGTAACATGCCAGAGATCAGCACTCTGGCAGAATCCAGAATTCATGGCCAAAATACAAATATTAAAAAAATATAATAATAATCAGAGCAATCCTTTCAACATAATATGAAGAGGAAAGTAAAACCACAGGTTGTGAAATCGGATTACATTTTAGAGGTGGCACAACAGCTTTCAGGAGACTCTTAGAATCACATTTGAGAAAGTACAGTCACTCTAAATAGAATACAGTGGCTGATTTAGCTTAGAACAGTGTGGAGAATATATGGCAGTAAATTTCCAAACAGTGAAAAAATAACAATATAAAAAAAAATAACACAATTGTGTGTCAGTTAATCAGTGCATTCTTCATTCTATTCCATGGGATAACATATATTTTGTGATGTACTGAAAAACACTGAAAGAGAATGGCAGACTCTAATACCTTGCACAGTATTAGTCTTTCTCTCTCTCTCTCTTACTCACAGAGAAAGAAGTAGGGGCTGCTCTTAGAGTTTCTGTGAAGGACCTCATCTGTTAAAACCCCTAATTTCCTCAAAGAGAGGGACAAAATAACTTCTTTTATACCTGGTTGGAGTTAAGATAATGCACCTGCCTTTATGACTCAGCAGTAATTACCCTGCACTTTTATGCAAGGTTTAAGCACAGGACATCAGGATTATTCACTAGATTAGCCCTGGATCCCTAGGCAAGGACAGAGAGTCTGCCAGCCTGTTACAGATACCCAACAGCCATACTCCACTCATGTTAAAATAATCTCTCTCCGATTGCAGGGTTCTAAACTACAATCAGCACTTCATTTAAAAAAAAAATCCTCTTATCCAGCCAGACTGCTGCACTTGTTGCACTATGGTAGTTTCTTAGTACAACATCAATAAATGGCCACTTGTAGAGGGACAGACAGAATTCCATTTGTAAAAGTGAGCCACAGTTTAAAGGGATAATATCAGCCCCCAATTATTATACCCTTGGAAGTAAAATGGATTTCTGGAGGAAAAAAAAGATGGAACCAAGTGGAAAGGTAAATACAGGGAGAAATTCTCTGGTTTTCAGGATATTTATTTGCTTGAAAGCCATGTTGCCTTTGAGAACATAATGGAGGGGTAACATAAAAGGAGACCATTTGCATTTCGCATAGGGTTCCATGGACATGACAAGAAAGAATGCAAATAGGGCTCTCTGAGTCACCTTTCATGGAGCACACAGTCTACATCTAAAGGGCATTAAAGGGGATGAATGGTGATGCAGATAAGTTTATTATCTGGATCTAAACAATCTAGGGAAAGTCAAAACACCATTCTAAATTTTTTTTTGAATGAGCTCAAGATACATCATGGAAGCACACTTCTTCCTTAAGACTGTACCTAGTATTTGAATTGCTATATTTATATAGATTCAATGGGCTCTCTCTACCATTAGTAGAGATACTCATTTGTAAGTACTTCCAAGACCTATGCACATTTAAGCAGAAATGAAGGGGTTGAGCATCTCTTGCATGTCAGTGTTTGTTAAAAAGATGGTTCTTAGCTTTTTCCATTCCTCACACTGCATCATTTCACATGATTACACATCTCCTTTGCCATACTACGCCTGTTGGCACCATGAGGTTTAATTTAAATAGAAAACTGGCATTTTCCAGATTGCCAGCCAAATAAATCCTTAGGAGAATGTATTGGAAATGATGGCTTCCATTCTATTTGCACTGAACTGAGCACACACTCACCTCTCAATAAATAATGAAACAAAATTTTTGTAATATATCCACCGTCCACAAAGGGTCGCATCACATGATTTAACATATGGGTGGTAGCAATGAACAGGTCCCAGTAAAAGCAAAACTCAATGGAGCAAATCCTCAGCTAGTGTAAGTCAGTGTAACTCCATTCAATTCAGTACAGCTATGCTGACTTTTACCAGCTGAAGAGCTGGCTCAGTATTTTCAGACTGGATTCTCAATACCAAGTTGAGCAAAACTGGTGTATTCATTCCAAAATCAAAACCAATGGATGGAAAAGGAGTGGAGTGCTATGTCCTAAATATACCAATGAACTCTTCATGGATACCTAGATTTTCTTCACCCCAACACCCTTAAGCATTTAAAAAGGATCAATCACTTAAAAAAGTTATGTATGTATGTATATATATACATAAAAAAGATAAAATTTAGCAATACAGAAATTGGTACCCCAATACTAGCAGCTACTACTAATAGCTTTTCTGTGAATATCTTCTTCAATGAACGAGTCCCCTATCTCGAGCCATTTATTGAGAACATACAAATGATCTTGTAAGACATCACCTGATCAAAATTGGATACCTGACTTTGGAGTATGAGAATCATAAACACGCTTACGGTCTATCTGGTCTGCAAACACTTCCCCATAGATCATCCAATAGGGCATGTAAAAAATGTTCTTTGCCAGCTTCCACGAAGGCTCTTCATTGGGGAAAAGAATTGCCTGCCTTGCGACACCAAAGCTCATCAGAACCACCAACATAATGATGACAAAATACATCATGTCTATCATCTAAAGGGCGCAGGAGGGAGAAACAAAGATAAAGGAAACGAATTAGAGAAAATTATTTGGGTATGTTTCAACCTTGATATAATGAAAAAAATGTAAAGTTTAAGGATACAATTTTGTACATACAGGCTGGAGTTTTCAAAGGTGGTGAGTGGGGAAATTGGGTGCTTGGTTTGGCCGAGTTCATTTTCAGTGAGATTTTTCAAAGCTTGTTATGAATGTGTTTGCAGGTTTGAAATTATAAGCTACTGTTTGGTTGCACGGGCTGCCTGCAACTACTACAAATTCACTGATGTCTGCCCAACCCAGTTTGGGCCACACTTGCAAGATGAAGCACTGCTCTTATGCCATAGGTGGCGTCGACAAAAACGAGGGGCAGCCATGGGCAGAGTCCTCTATTTAGCTAGCAGCAGGCAATGTCCCAGGGGAAAGGAACTGAGGCTGGAGCTAGCATAAGGATTCAACCTCTCTTGGTCACACTGGAATAGTGAGTGGCATAACATAATGGCAGTTCGTTAGTGCAACATAATGGACAGGCACAGTGGTGACCAGTGAGATAGGAGGTCAGTGGAAGGACCAGAGACCCGCATGTTTGGAGGTGACCAGCAGAGGTCAGAGGACTCAGGGGAGGGTGAATTTTCAAAAGATAACATGCAAATATCATAGGGGCTCAGCCCAGATACATCTCCCCTCTGCAGTGTCTCATTAGCGTATGCAAATTACTCATTACCACATGGTTATAATGTCTGTGCATTCAGGGAAGTGCTTAGGAAAAAGGGATATCCTCAGTGCCCCAATACACACACATCAAGCCCAGTAAGTACTGGATAGGATCTTAGGCATGAGTTTGGGGACAGATGTTGTACTAGCAATAGGGATGAGAACCCCAAGAAAGGATATTAAAGGAAGAGTAACCCTTGGGAATGCCTAGAATATCTATCATAGGTGCTATGTAAACTGAAAAAATAAATATTAAAATTAACTAACAACATATTATGGTATGAAAAATATGGGGAAACAATTTTAGAGACCAGATTAAGGCTCCTCTACTGCTGCAGAGAGAAAACATGTGAAGACCAACTGGAGCATGCCATCCCTTTCCCACTCCAACTCAAGCACTGATTTCAGGCAGATGTACCAAAATGTCAGGGAAGAAACCAAACATACTGACAATTATCTTTGATGTTACCATAAGAGAACCTTTTAACCTTCTGGTATATTGTTTATCAGCAATCATGATGTTTGGGGCTCTTGTTGCTAGAAATAAGAGTTCATTTGTTTTTGTCTTGTCCACAAGCAAGATGATGTCTCATCTCTAGGCTCAGCCCTCTCAATCTGCCTGATCTAAAACTCAAAGAAGTTGATAGGAGTCTTCCTTTTGATTTTACTGGGGATTGGATTAGGGTGTGTTTGCCTGTTGTACCAAATTACAATGGCTAGTTTAACTTGATTGTTCAACAGTTTAATCATCTATTTGAAAAAGCTCAGTTAGCTGACAAAATGTGAATTGTTCCTGTATCAATATATTTATTTAATAGATTTATAAATATATAAAAGTTTAGCCCCACAGCAATTTCTAACTTGCTGACAAATGAAATACAGTTTGGATGTTAGTCTGTGTATGGAAAAGTGTTTGATACACCTCTTAATCTTGTGACATCATGTCAGAGACATTTCATCCTACCTGCAAATGAAAAGTAATTATATCATTATATAAAAATCAAAAAAGTAGATTTTAAAAATGTGCACATCCAGTCACTGAAATAAGAAGGTAATGGCAAATCCAGCCATTTCAAAGGCACCATCCTCTTTGTTTTATACCTCTAGTGCCCCCTCCCATTTCTGATTTAATTTCAGCCTGCACAATTTTATGCACTGTTTTTAATGAATCTAGTGGTAACACTTATCATCATTAATCCTCTGGCAGCACCTAAAGGCCCTAGTGACAATCATTGTGCTGGGTTCTGTACAGACACAGATGAAGAGATAGTAATTTGCCTTACTCTGACACATCGAAATTAATGAAATACTTGAGGGAGTAAGGTCAGAAACTTGCCCCTTGTCTGAAGAGTCTAAAACCTTGCTTATGATTTAAAATTCCACATAAATATAAATAGGATGATGGTACAGTTGATGCTAAATATGGGCCTTTTGGAGAATACAGTAGCAGTGATAAGGCTTGTTTGGTAGAAATAAGTTTAATCAAGTAGATCCTTCACATGCTTTACTTGTGTACTTCCCAAGCACATGAAATGAAAGAGGAGATTAGATAGAACCTAGAGAATGAAAATGAAACGTGATTTAAACAAAAATGTAGTCGGTGAACCAAATACAGCCTGGAGCAAGCAACTGCACCTAAGTATATGAGTGATATAAACGGGGCTGTCAGTTACACACTGGGTATAAGGTGGCCAGAAAACGGGTGTGATGGCAAATTTGTGCAACTCGTACCAATTGGGCATTCACTGTATGGGCAAAATGGGTATGTCAAAAATGCTGAGTGCATGAAAACAGGGATAAAGTATAAAAATCAAATAGCAGAAGGGCGTAAGATAAAGCAGTCCCCCTAATTTAACTTATGCCTTCCCCAGTGCTCCAAGGGCTATGTGGGCAAAACTCCCAATGCCTGCAATGGGTGTCGAACCCACTTATGGCAGGGATGCATTTGGCCCCACAGAATACCAAAGCAGTGGGAGGTTACGCTCCTTGTGCACATGCAGGGATATCTCAGAGGTGCAAATTACATTATTTTGCTACTTACACCCATTTGCAGTTCCTGCTACCCCCAAGGTGCAACATACGCTACCATTCATATCACCGCTGAGTTGGATTCAGTGACCTTAATGTCAATTCATCATAATGCTGACTGCCAGTGCCTCAGCTAGTAGGGGTCTGACAATCTATCCAGTAGCAAATTGGTCTCCAAGTTGCCTTTCCTGAGCAGATGGGTAAAAAAATGTGGCTGTGTATGGTACCAGTGACAAACAGAGGAATACATGGCTGTTTTGACATTCTTTTGTAGTTTTATGTGAGACAGGCAGTTTGAGCTGCAATGCTGGTATGGATCATCAGAAGGAGAAATTACAGTTTGGGACAAACGAGACTGAGGTGGGACAGGAGCTATTGCAATGGTTTCTGTCTGATCTGTTCCTCTCTCCTCTCTGTCTGGAAGCCTGTTTTCTCCTTTCAGTAATCTGCAGCAGCAGCCGTTTTTATCTTGAATGTTTTCTATTTGGACTTTGCAGTTCTGGGAGGTCTCTCTATTCACTGTCCTGTAAGCACGGTTCCCTTGGCTCCCCTGAAGGAATCCATAGACTCTCTAAGGCCTTTCTGCAGGAAAAAATACTTTTCAACAGTTTCTGTTGTGGTCTCTCTTTTTTCCTTAAAATGGGTCTTTCCCTTTGATTCTTTGCTATCAGTTCGGACCCTAAGAAGGTAACACACTAAAGAGAGGGTGAACTGGTTATTTTGGTGGCAGGAAGAGAGCCAGTATTTTGCACTGGTGTATCCTAAGTCTAGGGGTCTCTGGCACTCATTGCCTTGAAGTGTAGGGTTCTATATGCTTCCCCTAATCCAAGGCCCAGGAGTGAGTCTAACTCTTAGCTGCACAGAGGAGAGAGCAGCTCTCCGTCCCCACTGGTACAAGGAGAGAGGGATGTTATACTGCAGTTGACAGACTGGGTCTGCTGCTGAAAGTAGAAATTGTTCTCCATGGCAGATTCAATAGGCAAAAGACTACTTCTGAACCATAATGTGGATGCTATTAGGTTTACTGAGTATTGCGCTCATATTAGTCAGGCATTATTAATATTTGTGTTATCTGGTAAATTTAATATTCAATTGGCCCAGCTCTGCTATGTGTCAGTGATATTTTAATATTGATTTTTAAACACAGTCTAAACATTTGGAACACATGACGGGGCCTAATTTTGGAAAATGGAAGCCAGAGGTCTACACAAAACCTGAGCATGTAAATCAGACAGATGTGCACTTAAGAGGCTAGTTAGTCCCGTACATACTCATACAGTGCGCATGGGCATTTACATGCAGTTATTTTACATGGACACCTACTGAAGGTGCCTTTTAGTATGTGGACTTGACTTTCTATCTTTTGAGAATCTGGCTTTAGAGGCAAAAAATCCAACATTAATGCAATGTTACAGCTGAAATTTTAAACCAACAAAAGGGAGGAAATTCAAAGCTGTGGATCTCACAGCATTTCTAACTCACTACACTTGAATATGTGTTGTATTAGATATAACATGTTAACATTAATGCCCTAATATGTACATGCAATGTGACTCAATTACAGATGCTAGGGTTGCCAGGTGTCCAGTTTTCAACCGAACACTTGGTCAAAAAGGGACCCTCCCCAGCCCGGTGAAAATGAGCGAGTGAGCGAGGGTGGGGGAGAGTGAGCGATGAAGGGAGGGAGGGAGTGGGGTAGGGCAGGGCAAAGGTGTTCAGTTTTGTTCGGTCAGAAAGTTGGCAACTCTAGCTGCTGTGGTCACATGAATGGATTTTCAGCTCTCATAGGGAGGGTTCCTTTTGGTGCTTCCCCAGAGATAAAACGTGACATGACCCTGACAAAGTTCTGCCGAAGCAACTGGGGACATCACCAGGAAGGAACAGAAGAAAATCAAGGTAACACAGATGTGAGGCCTAAGATGGGGAAGACAGGAAGTGATCCTAATATGGGGCAGCAAGCTATAGCAAGACCACTATTATAATAAATATTAACAATATATGAACACACCACCCTTATTATAGCATCCTTCTTGTAAGGATCTGAAAGCATTTCCAAAAATATTAGTTAATTAAATAGACCTCAAAGCATGTCTTCAAGGTAGGTGAGAATTATTATCCCTCACGTTAGACCTGGGTAAACTGAGGCACAGAAACTAGTGAGATAACTTTGCTGTTGAAAGGGGGTTTCTGAGGTTGCCACGCAAAATAGAAGATTCACGTATAAAAATCTGTAGAAGCCTGGAGAAGAGCTAGATGCTGATCTCTTATATATAAGGCCAATCTGGAGGATGTGGGTTTGCCATGATGCTGACATAAGATAAAGGCACTGATTGCTAGGATCATAGGAAAATACTAGTGATTTGTAGTGATTTAATTCTGCCTACCCAAACAAATAAAATCAAACAAATGCTAAGAAAATATGGAAAGAATGAGGAAACTTATCTTACCATTTTCCCAATCATCATAACATATGGTCCCAAATACTTGTTCACGCCGAAGATGTCTAACAAACGTATATACCAGTAAATTATGTTAACACAGTATATGACTCGCCCATCACTCCTGAATGGCTGATCCTGCAGACGAAGTATCATTCCGACAGAGAACAGGAGAATGGCTATGAGGTCTGTAACGTTCCAGTACTCTTGGAGCCACACTTTTACCTTCTGTAACAGCTTCCCAGGTTCTGACATCAATATCTGAAGGGCATGAAAGAAGGATAGAAGGGGATATATGTTATCTTCACTTTAAGCCCAACAGAAAACACATGGCAAACATTCATATTTTATAAAGGTCAAAAGCTAATCTGATGAAGTCCCTGCTATGACATCCTTCATGAATACCGTACATGCTTCTGACCCATCTTTAGATACCTTGTGGTCTAGCCAATCAAACTCCATCTGTGATATATTCACAATGTGCTATTTTTAAAAAAAATAATCGAGTTATTCATTTGTAAAACAAAACCAAATACATCTTTCTAAAATCCTCTATAAGTGACAAAAAATTCACTGTTCACTTTCCATTTCCCAAACTGAATGATTCAATTTTGAACTAAAGGGTAAAGGAAGAGAGGTAGAAAGGTGTTTAATCAAAAAAAATCTCATTTAAAGAAACTACAGAAAAGTGTTCCCAAACTACACATAGAAGAGCCAGGGGTCTTTAATGACCACAAGGGCCTTGGTTGTGCATTTCATCCAAAGAACTGATGTTACTATTTGAACATACCTTTGGGAGAATACACAGTTGGGAAAATAATGCATAAAATAACTTATTCTGTGAATTTAGCTTCTTTTCTGTTTGCAAAATCATCTGTGAGGAGTTTACAATTTCCCTGAATTTGTTTGTCATTTGAAACTATTCACTAAACAATTTCCATGAATAATTTCTTGCCTTTGGCTTGTTTGCAAGTAGTTTGTTTTGAGTATTCTACATTTGGAATTTGAGTATGTTTGAGCACAGTCATATGGTCTGTTTTTGCTCCCTGACCTGGTGAGCACAATTCTTAGACAAATTGTAGTCTAGTTTTCTGTGAATAATCTCCAACCTCCACTTAGAACTCTTTTTCCATAAATAGTCTTCCTAAAATGTTTGTGGAAAGTGCACACACAGTTGAAGTGAATGATTATAAAAATGGAACAAATATTCTCAGAAAATATTTAACAGCATTTGTTTTCATCCACTGAATTCTCTGCAACTTTTTATCAGTGGTGCAGAGCCCCCTTGTGGCTAATTGATGGGGTGTGTGCCCACAAAATCACTGTCCTATTCCACCATGTTGTAACTCTCTATTCATTTGATTTAAAACTAAAGCCCAATTTTTTTGAACCTGCGTTGTGCTTTTAAGTAACTGTTTTAGGATCAAGTATCAGAGGGCTAGCCGTGTAAGTCTGGATCTGTAAAAGCAGCAAAGAGTCCTGTGGCACCTTATAGACTAACAGACATATTGGAGCATGAGCTTTCGTGGGTGAATACCCCCTTCGTTGGATTCATGGATGTTTTAGGATGAATTTAGGATGAATGGTCCCAGAGCTCAGGATGTTTGGATCCAGAGTCTTGGTTCAGCACATTATGGAGACATAGGACAGCTGCAAATATTGAATGCGGAGCCAAGCTTTCGGACAGTTTGGGGGTATTTAGATGTGGGGCTCTGGTTGGAATCCTCTTTCTAACCCGCTCCACACACACCTAAAAGTAAACAACAAGCCCCAAAATTCTACTTCAGTAGCCATGCCTATGAGGAACATTGTGAAGAGCCCTAAGAAATCTCATGGAAAGTGGGGCTATGTTAGAAGAAAACTCAGCCTCTGACAATTTCATTAGACTTTGTGTAGAAATCTGAACTTGGAAGTTCCAAGGGGGTTGTAGGAGTGTGGAACAGACAGTTGCTTTTAAAAACAGTAAAATGGAGAAATGTAGCAATAGAAATTTCAACATCCCTTCTGCTTTTCTGGAAAAAAGGAAACTTTGTGGTAAATCCACCTAACAAAATACTCAGAGAAACATAATTCAAACAAATTAAAAACATGTGAAAAGTATTTGTGTTTCCTTTCTGTTTCTGGCTCATCCAGGATAGTGTTACCTCTCTCATCTTTTCTATTCCCAGTGTGAAAATATAGGAGATAACTATCCATTCCTGTGTAGAAGGCCAACGATCCATCTTCACTAGCACAATGTAGTTGAACAGCATCAGGTACCCGATGTATGCCAACTGTAAGGAAACAAAAATTTCTCTTGACATCAGTTACCACTAACTAATGTTTATACAGCATAGTCAGATCCTCTGAGGTGGCTTTAGAACCCTAATTTCAGTTTGCAAAGATCTTCTATCTGTAAACAGAGAGGAGAACATCAGCAGCAGCTATGGAAATTGAATCTGCATACCAAGTGGAAGCTCTAAAATAAATAGTTGGAGGTCTCCTCTCCATTGCTACTGCTGCTTCACAAGTATAACCACTCCCATCATTGTTAACACACTCATGTGGATCTTCACTACGCCTGATGGGATCAGTCTTGGTTCTACGGTTCTCCATGAGGCCACTATCAAACCTAGACTTCCTAAGTCACCTGTGTGAACATTTCCAATCCAGTCCATTTCCCTCCTACCTATTGCTTTTTACTCACCTGACATTTCTTGTCCACACATACAATCATTCTGACCTAGTTCCTCTACCTCAGACCCACCCTGACCTTCTCTGCCCTTAATGCACAATCCTTTTAATCTGGATCCCCTGTATCCAAGGTGATGCTGTGATAGATATAGCAATTTCCTGCACCATTCTTGGAAAACCTTATTATCTTATGTAATACTATGGGCCGGAATTGTATGTAACCTCTCTAGGGGGAAGATGTGACGTGAAGTGGGGAGTTTAAAGGAATATAATGAAATTGTGCCAAAAATAGACTTTTTGGGGCAATAAATGCAAAGTAGATTTCCTGGAAAATGCCTAGGGAGAGGTTAATGCAAATTCCTCACCTCCAGTTACGCAAAAAACCAGACTTTTGAAGCTACATCCTCCAGGAGAGGGTGACTGTCTGCTGGTTACTTGTTTCCAGAATTTAGAGATCAAAGACTTGAACTGTTTAAAGAAAGAGGCTGATCTACCCAGCTGGTGTTCTGGTTCTGAATCTGAGACAGTTAAGAGCTTATAATCATGGGGAAAACCCAGTTGCGTGTTTTGAAGGAGTGACACCCACCAGAGCCTAAGGTTGGAGTTGGTGCAACCTCTGGTAAGCTTTTTAGCATGTGCATAGGTTATTTTAATTTTTTAATATCTTCTCTGTAATGCTTTCACCTTAGGAATAAATGTGCTTGCTTATAAAGAGCTGTATGGTAACTTATGACTGTGGGCAATACACTGGGCATAGCCTCTGGGGAGAAAGCAAAGCACAAACACTGGTTTCTTAGGCATTCTGGCTTGCTGGGGATATCATAGTGTAGGCAAGGAACTGTGCAACCTGGAAAAACCCTTGAGGAGGGGGAGAGATGTGGGTCTGTGCCCAAAAGAGGTGACAGCTGAGGAGTCGGGAGCCTAGAGTGGGTGCTCTTGGTGGACCAAAGGGGGGAATACAGGTGAAGTTACCCTGAACTGTGACTACTACTACCTGTCCTGACTCAGAATAATACTGCATCTAGCCTGGTCATCATACATACTATTTCTACTACCTTGACCGTCTATATCCTTACTGCTCTGGCCTAACTGCTTCTGTTGCTCACCCACCTATCCTCACCTCTTTCCAAGCTTCGCAGCACAACTGCTCTGGTCCTCTCCCTTCATATTTCTGCTATCTGCCCTATCATCTATAGGGGGTCGAAAAAGATGGTGGGTTTTTTTTTTTTTAGTATGTTGGGACATAGGCCATTTATAAAAAACAAATAAAATAAATGAAGCGCCTCTGATCAGCCAACTAGGAGAAACTATGAACATAAGAATGGCTATACTGGGTTAAGCCTATAGTCCATCTAACCCAGTATCCTGTCTTCCGACAGTGGCTGGAATGAACAGAACAGGGCAATTATCGACTGATCGATCCCTGGTAGATCAGTCCCAGCTTCTGGCAGTCAGAGGTATAAGGACATCCAGAGGATGGGGTAGCGCCCCGACCATCTTGGCTAACAGCCATTGGTAGACCTATCCTCCATGAACTTATCCAATTATTTTTTTTAACCAGTTATACTTTTGGCCTTCCCAACACCCCATGGCCACACTTTCCACAAGTTGACTATGTATTGTGGGAAGAAGTACTTTCCTATGTTATTTTTAAACCTGCTGCTTATTAATTTCATTGGGTGACCCCTGGTTCTTGCATTATGTGAAGGGGGTAAATAACATTTCCCTATTCCCTTTCTCCACATCATTCATGATTTTATAGACCTCTATCTTATATCACCCCATCATCATCTCTTTTCTGAACTGACCGGTCCCAGCCTTTTTAATCTTTTCTCAGGGAGGCTGCTCCATACCACTAATCATTTTTGTTGCCCTTCTCTGTACTTTTTCTATTTCTCATACATCTTTTTGAGATGGGACAACCAGAACTACATGCAGTATTCAAGGTGTGGGCATATCATGGATTTATACAGTTTAATTATGATATTTTCTGTCTTATTATCTATCCCTTTCCTAATGGTTCCTAACATTGTTAGCATTTTTGACTGCTGCTGCACATTAAGCAGATGTTTTCAGAGAACTATGACTCCACAATCTCTTGAATGGTAACAGCTAATTTAGACCCTATCATTTTGTATGTATCAATGGGATTAGGTTGTCCAATGTCAATCATTCTGCATTTATCAACATTGAATTTCATCTCTCATTTTGTTGCCCAGATGCCCAGTTTCGTAACCGTTCAGTCTGCTTTGGACTTAACCATCTTGAGTAATTTTGTATCATCTGCAAACCTTGTCACCTCACTGTTTACTGCTTTTTCCTGATCATTTATGAATATGTTGAATAGCACTGGTCCCAGTAGAGATTCTTGGGGGACCTGCTATATACTGCTCTCCAATGTGAAAACTGACCATTTATTCCTACCCTTTGTTTCCTGTCTTTGAACCAATTACTGATCCATGAGAAGACCTTTCCTCTCATCCCATTAATGCTTACTTTGCTTAATAGCCTTTGGTGAGGGAACTTTGGCGAGTGACATGGAGTCACTGTGGAATAATTCTGTGGCAGGGATATTTGATTCTGGTCAGACTTTGCAGTGCTCAGTTCCCTTCTCTTTTCCCTGTGAGTACCTCACTGTTCGAGCAACAGCTCTATGACACAGAATATTTTAGGTCAAACTCTTCAGAGAACATCTTCAGTGCCAGGTGTAGAGATTTAGGAGTGTGTTCTGTTAACGCTGACATCTTATTACAAGTGTTTGTACTTCAAGAAGTAGGTTTCTCTTTCTTTTTATTGTCTCTAAGTCTATTGCCTATGCTGTAATAAGGTCAAAAGGAAGCAACATAATGGGGCTGTGTATTTTGGAAGGAACATAGTAGTGACTTCAGTGGTGGTAGACAGTCATCAGCACCTAACAGAATTGGGTCCATAGTGCTGCTCTGTTCAATTAGTTCACACAAACAATTTGTTGAAGTGTGTGAAAGCATAAGGCTTGCAGTACTGAGTGCTGGCTTTATTTTCTGTCACTGGCTTGGAAACCACCTAGGCAAATTCTTTAAATTGACCATAATTATGAGCACAGCTAACATCTACCTCTTCTACTTACAACAGGAGGAGGGAATGGACTCATCCCTTCTTTCAGATCTGTATTTGGTGATTGTTTCTCTAGAGATAACCTGATCTTCGCAACATGTTTAAAGGAAAGGGAGAGCCAGGTTGACCTATACTGGGGTCTAGTCCTTTTGAATCAACAGATGTCTAATCTGAGTGGGACTGGCTGGACTGAAAATGTTGCTACCTAATTAGGGTGACCAGATGTCCCAATTTTATAGGGACAGTCCTGATTTTTGGGTCTTTTTCTTATATAGGCTCCTTTTACCCTCCACCCCATCCCGATTTTTCACATTTGCTGTCTGGTCACCCTATACCTAATTGAAAGAACAGCTTCAAAGTATGATGGGTCTATTCCCCATGCAAAACAACATAGGGACAGTGTCTTTGAAAGCCAGGTGATCCCACCTCTTGATGTCTTTTTTGAGTTAAAATGTACCTATTAGATAGATCTTGCCTGTTCTTGGCAACTAATCCCACCAATCCAAGTTGAATTGGGCCCCTTTAATGAATGAGTGGATATTAGTGTTTTAAAAATACAACGTCCATTTCAATAGTTACAGTCACAACACGCTGAGTTTAGCCCACTCCAACATACATTAAGAATGACGGTATTAGAGGTAGGCACAGAATAATGGAATGGTTTTCTGTGCCATTCATATTGACAATTGTAGTCGACATGGACACTTTCCCTGCTTGTTGAACCCTTGTTGAATACAAAGATTTTGGGGATTTCTTTTGAATAGTTTTTAGGCTATACTTCTTTTAAAAAATGAGCCAGACTGATTTCAGAGCTATTCTAACCCTCACTTGGAAGTTGCCTTTCTTTAATTTTGCAGCATTTCTCATTCAAGTCCAATCAGCCAGGCCCCACAGCCTTACTTTGCTCTGGAAGATGAATCTAGCCAAGATCCATTAATAAATGACCCTGACCTCCCTCAGGACTTTAAATAGTAGAAACAGGTCTAAATGAAAATGTAGTATTGATCTCCCTCTTCCATTTCAGGATTGAAATAGTAGTGCAAGCCAGGACACTCATTTTGCTTACAGTGGAAAGAATTGTCTTGGTAGGAATAATGCACATTGATACTCATAATGATACTGGACTGCTGATAAGCAGTTTTTAGATTCATCAGCTTGATTAACATTTATTAGCTACAGTTCAGTAGTATTTTGTTGGATGACACTTGCCATCTTGGAGTAAGTTACTAGCATACGTTCCCCACCATGGTTTGATCCTTGCTGACAGGGAGCTGTTTGTGTTGTTTAAATACGTATCATTAAGGTCTCAGCAGGAAAGCATGATTTTTTTTTCCAAGTCATCTCCCAAAACAGGGAGTTCTTTTTTGTGATTTGCTGAAATTGGGGTTGGGTTCAGCAGAAGGTAGATCATGAAAACAAAAATGATCTAAGGAAGTACACTGCTGTAGTAGCTGTTACCTACTTTAATTAATTATGACCCAGTTATGGAGTCCTTACTCAGGCAAAGCTCCCACTGAGTCCAACAACAAATTCAATGGGAGTACTGCCTGATGGTGGACTTCAGAATTTGGCTCTATTATTGTAGTACTTAGAGACAGCTGTTTCCAAAAATAGGTCTACAACATTTACAGGCTCACCCGTTTGTCCATGTAAATCATCATTTGTACACCTCTACCCCGATATAACGCGGTCCTCGGGAACCAAAAATCCCTTCCATGTTATAGGTGAAACCCCGTTATATCAGGGTAGTGGCAACAGGGCTCCAACGGTGATTTAAAGAGCTCCGGGCTCCCCACAGCAGCCGGAGCCCTGGGCCCTTTAAATCGCTGGCTGAGCCCCACTGCCGCAGCCCCGGGGATAACAGCGGCAGGGCCCCAGCGGTGATTTAAAGGGCCCAGGGCTCCCCGCAGCAGCCGGAGCCCCGGACTCTTTAAAGCGCTGCCCGAGCCCTGCTGCTGGAGCCCTGGGGTTATATGCGAACCCGGGTTATATCGGGTCGCTGTATATCGGAGTAGAGGTGTATATGCAAATACTTTACTGTGGTTGAATTTGCAAATACCAGTCTGCTTCCCCAAATGGCATTTGTGAATGTATTAATGGAGGTCCTCTGAAAATTTGTGCCAGTACAGACAGATACATGGACAATGGAGTGACACTGACTTATTTACAAGTGCCTGTATTATGAGGAAGATAGCTTACCGTGTAGAACCAAAACTTAACTATGGGTGCATTGTAGAACTCGTATATCTTTCTTCCGAGAGGGATCAGTCTGTGTCTGCTGTGAACTTCTTCTTCCTCCTTCTTTCTTGATGATTCTCCATTTCCTCGGCCCAACATTGCCTGTAACAAGAAAGGTAGTTATTTCCTTGTGAACTACGAACTACACCTTAATTGGATCCCACAGGGTGGATTGCTATTTTTGAAAGTGTCAAAAGGAGCCACATTAATTGATTCTCTGATATCTTCATCTTAACATGAGGATTGGGTCAGATGACCCATCCCTGTTGGGCCCATGTAGCTGCAGGATTCGAACTACTTTGTTTGCAAACAATCTCTTTTGGATGGGAAGCTCCAGTTCAGATCATATCAATTGTTCCCTCATAAGCTGAAGGAGCCACACACTTCAGCAGAACTGTCAATACCAATGTGACTACTGAGCTCCGTTCACATGTTGGTTCTGGGACAAGAATAAGATGTGGGAGACATTTCTGCTTTTTGCTATATTGATTTCTCTTCTCCCAACAGTCACTTTCTATTATGTAGCTATGTGCAAAGCAGAGAAGGTTAGAATAGAAGTTGTTATAAGAAAATGATCAGAGAGTTGATACTGGAAGCGAAATGCAGGAAGGAGGAAAGCAGGTGTTGAAGGTTACTGAATTAGAAATAACGAAGGTGGCTGTTGTTCATGTTGATTGTTGTATCCTACTTAGGCCACAATCCTGCAGTGATCTCCATATGGATGCAGAGGCCTGCCCTTTGGAGTCCATTGCAGGAATGAGGCTTTAGACTGTAAGCTCCTTGCTATAGGGATTGTATCTTCTTCCAGGGTTATTTTCCAGAATGCTGAACACACTTTAGCTGAGGATCTACCACATAGTGTAAATTGCCTTAGCTCCATTGACTTCAATGACTTGATTTCATTGGCGCTATTACAATTTACACCAGTGGAGGATCTGCCGCTAGGTATTTTAGAAATAAATACATAAGACATTAATAAATACAATACCAATGGTGACTAAACAACAACAATGGATGTTGTCTACATGTAGAGCTAGTCTGAAATTCATGCTCAACCGTAGAGAGAGAGAGAGAGAATGATTACAATAAATATTACTCACTGAATCTTAAATGATTTTATAACCTCTGAAGAACGGCATTGTTTTCCTTAAAGAAATAAGGCCAAAAAAAAAAAAAAAAAAAAAGAGAACTGTCCTCCTGTATTTGTAATACTGACTGTAGAACTGCTCTTTTGTTTTCACTCCTCTCTGAATAGGAGACTCAGGGTAGCTGGAATTTTATGAGAGTTTCCATGCTGTGAGGAAGTTCCCACTCTTATTTGTTGTGACAGGCACAGATTTTGATACTTCTCCATATAGTGACACCTGAAAGTCAAGTATTTTGATACCTATTGTCTTACTTAAGTGTGCTGGTGCTGCCCTGATGCTTTCAGTTAATGTTTCTAGAACACTTTCCTTCTGAAGATTTCAAAGCATTTTAAACATGAATTAATGCAGCTTCGAAACACCCTTGCAAGTATTGCTATTATCCCCATTTTACAAAGGAGGAAACTAAGACACAGAGAGGTCAAGTGACTTGTCTAAAGTCACACAGGATGTCATGGCAGAGGTGTTTTCTCCCAATCCAGCATTTGTACTTTAATAACACTGTCCTTCCTGCCTTCATGTGTCCTGATTCAGCAAGGCATTTAATCGTGTACGTAATTAGTTGACTTCAGTGGGATTATTTATGTGCTTAAAGTGCCTTGCTGGAAATGCGATATGGCCCACCACCATAATAGCTAAGCAATTCCTAAATATTTAAAAATAAACATTACAATCTCTTGTTTGTTTATTTGTGTGTGTACGTAGACTATATTGAGGAGAAAGCCAAGTCAAAAAATGAATTTTACCTTCTACAATGGGAGGTGGTATTTCTGAGGATAATGACATTACAGTTCTGTGCCATTCTTCCTGGTGCTGCAAATTTTGAAGGTACTTTTGGGAAGATGCAGGTCAACTAAGGATGAATCCCCTAAACTCTTGATATTACATCTGATGTTTGCTGGGGCACTCCTATATTAAATAACCTCTTGATGGCTTTCCTTAATCTATAATATTAATTCATAACATTCATGTTCTTACATTCTATCTCCCTGAATAACCAGATTATTATATTGCTGTAACACCTTTGTCCTTTCTAGGGCTGTCAAGCAAGTAAAAAAATTCATCGCAATGAATCGCACTGTTAAACAATAATAGAATACTATTTATATAAATATTTTTGGATGTTTTCCACATTTTCAAATATATTGATTTCAATTATAACATAGAATATGAAATATATAGTGCTCACTTTATATTTATTTTTATTATAAATATTTGCACTGTAAAAATAAAAGAAATAGTATTTTTCAATTCACTTAATACTAGTACTGTAGTGCAATCTCTTATCATGAAAGTTGAACTTACAAATGTAGAATTATGTATAAAAAATAACTAGATTCAAAAATAAAAATGTAAAACTTTAGAGCCTACAAGTCCACTCAGTCCTATTTCTTGCTCAACCAATCGCTCAGACAAACAAGTTTGTTTACATTTGCAGGAGATAATGCTGCCCGCTTATTGTTTACAATGTCACCTGAAAGAGAGAACAGGCATTCACATGGCACTGTTGTAGCCGGCGTTGCAAGATATTTACACGCCAGATGCGCTAAATATTCATATGTCCCTTCATGCTTCAACTACTATTCCAGAGGACATGCATACATGCTAATGATGGGTTCTGCTCGATAACGATCCAAAGCAGTGCAGACTAACGCATATCCATTTTCATCATGTGAGTCAGATGCCAACAGCAGACGGTTGATTTTCTTTTTTGGTGGTTTGGGTTCTGTAGTTGCTGCATCAGAGTGTTGCTCTTTTAAGACTTCTGAAAGCATGCTCCTTACCCCTCCCGATCAGACTTTGGAAGGCACTTCTTAAATCTTGGCTTGAGTGCTGTCACTTTTTTTAGAAATCTCACATTGGTACCTTCTTTGTGTTTTGTCAAATCTGCAGTGAAAAAGTGTTCTTAAAACGAACAACATGCTGGGTCATCATCCGAGACTGCTATAACATGAAATATATGGCAGAATGTGGGTTAAACACAGAGCAGGAGACATACAATTCTCCCCCAAGGAGTTCAGTCACAAATTTAATTAATGCATTATTTTTTTTAAACCAGCGTCATCAGCATGGAAACATGTCCTCTGGAATGGTGGCCAAAGCATGAACGGGCATACGAATGTTTAGCATATTTGGCACATAAATACCTTGCAATGATAGCTACAAAAGTGCAATGTGAATGTCTGTTCTCACTTTCAGGTAACATTGTAAACAAGAAGTGGGCAGCAGTATCTCCCGTAAATATAGACAAACAAGTTTGTTGATATTTTAGTGATTGGCTGAACAAGAAGTAGGACTCAGTGGACTTGTAGGCTCTAAAGTTTTACATTGTTTTGATTTTGAGTGCAGTTATGTAACAAAAAAAAATCTACATTTGTAAGTTGTGCTTTCATGATAAAGAGATTGCACTACAGTACTTGTATGAGGTGAATTCAAAACTATTTCGTTTATCATTTTTACAGTGCAAATATTTGTAATAAAATAATATAGAGTACTGTACACTTTGTATTCTGTGTTGTAATTGAAATCAAAATATCTGAACAGATGGAAAAACATCCAAAATATTTAATAAATTTCAATTGGTATTCTATTGTTTAACAGTGCGATTAAAACTGTGATTAATCATAATAAATTTTTAAATTGCCATTAATTATTTTGAGTAATTGCATGAGTTAACTGCGATTAATCGACAACCCTAGACCTTTCTCTTCCCATACTCTTCAGACTGTTTGACACCCCACATTATTGTGTCATATCTATGATTTAGAATGCAAGTTCTTAAGGGCAGGCACTGTACCTTGCTATATCTTCTGGGAAGCCTTTCCTACATTTTTTGGCCTTATAAAGAATAAATTGTAACAATTCAATCAAAGCATGAACCTATGTATTTATTTCTGTCTGTCTAGATATTTATAGGGTACTTATTGTTAAGGTATCTAAGTTTTTGCTGCCATTTCTAGGGTTTACACTTTATTTGATTCATGTTAGTTTTCTCAGTGTTATTGCTATTTGCCATGTGGTTGCTCAGTTTCTTGTATTTGACTGAGTACCTGCTAACTGTAAGTCTCTATAGAAAAAGAACAAAGATCTAAGACTCAAGGACAGAGTAGAAGCTGAGTCTTTTCTCCCCCTCTTAAAACTGCAGTCCATCTTAGAAGAGTTATTTATCCATTAGCTCATTGTGTCTATCCCAGACGCTAGGGGCACTACCAAATGTGTTTAAAACAACTGGTATTAAATATTAACACAGGGCACCCAACTTAGACCCAAAAAATAAGTCACAAGTTTGGGTGAGATATAGTAGCAGAATAAAAGGAGGAAGTGGTTAATAACCAAAGGGAAGTGGTAGCAGGATTCACTTTAGCTAAGCATACTGACTCACTCCTTGCAGTCTCTATCTGCAGCACTCAGTGAATGTAATAATACTAATAGAGACTGTTAACCCTTCCCATTACAAAAGACAATTTGCTCGAGGGACACAGGGACAGAGTTATTTCCCAGGTCACAAGAGAGGATGGCTTTCTGCATGTGATTTGAGATGCTCTGAACAATTTCTGCTCTTCCTGCCTGAGAAAATCATTTGTCTGCTTACTTCCCTCTGCCTCCTGAGTGTTTATGGGGAAAACTGATATCTGGTGCTACACAAATCTGCAGTGCCTATCCTGGGGGCTTCTAGCTCTGTTGCCTGCTTGTGCTCAAGAGTTCTGAGGGAGAGGTGAAAAAGGGCTTTGGCAGATTTATCTAAGGCACTGGGCAGTGTTTCAGGGCGGGTGACTATTCAACAGATTCCAAACCCTTCACAGTTTCATAAATGTGTGACTCTGAATGGTCCTGTACTCCCACAGCAGTCAACGTGATAAGGTCCCGTTCAGTATCTTGCTTTAGGTTCATTTCTTATTTCACTATTGCTGCTTTATTGCCTAGTTATTCTTGTTTTCTTGTAGATAATGATGCTGAGGTTAAACATGTTAGTCATTTCAAAATAACCATCTACCACAGAGCCACCCTCCCCCACATTGCAGATGGGGAATAGCTTTAAAACTGCTAGGGATTAGGCTTAACCTAATGTCCCAGGATGTTAATTTCATGATGGTATTAACAAATCTGAAAAGCCTTCCCATTAAAAATATTATAGAAAGAGCCTGAGTCAAGGGACAGTTTGCACTGTGCTGTTGCAAGCAATGAATGTGAACAAACGTGTCTATTTCTGAGGAGAAGTAGAAGATAGGAGAAACAGTGAGACTACACTGAAACTGTTTGGTGTAAATGGCATCTCATTTTCTAAAACTTTGCCTGTGGTTTGCCATGAGTCAATCAGAGTAATCCTGACTTCAGGGCAACACGCACAGTGCAGTATATCTGCAGCATCCTCATTACTTGCTTTCCCTTTGGCCTGCAGTTTTATGTTGTGTGCTACATGTACATTATTGAGTTGGACATGGGGATTTTGTGAGCAGGGTTCTGGGATTTTTTTAGGCATGTGGTTTTATTTCATTGTAATTATGTTTAGAGTTGTTCCAGCAACAAGAAACATTTGGGTTATGCACTTACAAATTAAAATATGTTTTTTAGTAGTAGCAATATATACTGTGTATTTGTTTTATAACAGGAATTTTGGTCCCACTGAATATGAGCTTAGGCTTTTCAGAATTCATCTTTAGGGTATGTCTTCACTACCCGCTGGATTGGCGGGTAGTAATCGATCTATCGGGGATCGATTTATCGCATTTCGTCTAGATGCGATAAATTGATCCCCGAACGTGCTCCCCATTGACTCCGGAACTCCACCAGAGCGAGAGACGGTAGCGGAGTCGACAGGGGAGCCGCAGCCGTCGATCCCGCGCTGTGAGGACCCGAGGTAAATCGATCTAAGATACTTCGACTTCATCTACGCTATTCACATAGCTGAAGTTGCGTATCTTAGATCGATTCCCCCCCCCCCCCAGTGTAGACCAGCCCTTAGTGAAATGCACAAGCTATTTACAAACTTTAGTATCTACAAACTAGTGAGGAAAAATGGAACATAACTCACTGAATATCCATCTACGTGCACACGTGCGCACACACACACAACCATCTCCACAATACAGTGGGAAATAACGGCCATGTGATAACAGTTCTGGGTGGCAATTCCTTGCTAACGAATGGATGCTTTCATTGTTTCTAGGACAAAAATAGCTAAAAACCCCAGAGATGTAAGCATGTAAAAACCAGATTTTGCATGTGCTCAATAGTTCCTTTTTCTGAACACTGAGAACACAGTTTTCTAGACACTGATCTATACTAACTGCAGCTCTACGTGCTCAATTCTGCAGCATCTGCTGAACATTGTTGAAAGAAATAAGCAGAGACAAAGCACTAGTGCTGGGCATATGTCTACACAGCATTTTGGAGCAAGCCCCCCGGCCTTGGTCAACAGACTTATAGATTTTAAGGCCAGAAGGGATCGTTATGATCATCTAGTCTGACCTCCTGTATAACACAGACCATACATATCATTTTGGGGAAGTTCTTCCTAGAGCAGATTGTATAGAAAAACATGCAATCTTGATTTAAAAAATGGTCAGTGATGGGCCAGCAGGGCTTGCACTAGCACTCTAAAAATAACTGTGCAGACAGCACTTTGAAGCTGTGGCTTGGGTAGGAGTTTAGTGGGAGGGGTGAGCTTCAAAGCCCGAGCTCCAGCCCAAGCTGAAACTCCAAAGCTCTGCCTATACAGCTATTTTTAGCACACTAGTGTGATCCCCGCCAGCCCATCTTTTGACTTGGCCTACGAGGTTTGCTCCAAAATGCTGCGTAAGACTTACCCTTAGTGTTTGCTCAGCAGCTGTACAGAGAGGTGTCCACACAGTGTGCAGAAATGTTCTGCAGTTAGGGTGAAATTCATCTCTGTGCAAGGGACCAGCATGGGCTAATGCACTACTTAAGTCCCCAAATTATGGCTTTTACATGAGACATAAGTGGTGCATCCCTTGTGCTGGTTCTCTGCACCGGGACGAATTTCACCCATAGTGCTTAGCAATGTGAGCAAGCTTATATATTCACCCTGAACTGAGTCATGGGGAGTGAGCAGAAGTGTATGAGTGGGGGTGAGTTAAGGCCTGGCCAGGGCAAAGGTGTTAAGTTCAGCTCAGTGGCCCCCCATTAGCATTTGCAGCTGCTCCTATTGCTTGCCAATAACAGCAGTTTACTCAAGTCAGATTAAGAGTTGCTGACAGCAGGGAGGACAGACACAGAAATATGTCCAGGGGTTGTGGGAAAACAATTTCCCTCACAGACAGCCATTCAGTGTTTCCTGGCACAAAGAGGCAACCATTTTTTTTGCCAACCTTTCCTAGACGACTGTGCTCATTTCCCCCAGTTCACTTGGTCTTTAAGAAAAAACAGGCAAAACCGCCCTGCTATCTCACAGCTCTCATCTGTACCACTGCAGCGCTGACCCCACGGAGAAGCTAACTTTCAAAGCTTTGTAGCTTTAGGGTTTCAGTCTGTATTGGTTTTATTTTATTTATTTTTTTAATTCCAGAAAGAGCCTGAATCATTTAATATCCAAAAAACTAACCTACTTGAGATTTTTTTGAAAAGGGGAATGTCCTAAGCCCAAACATGTTTCTTTTATTTGCACTCTTACTACTTGTAGAAGGGGAGACACTTTATTTGATGTGGAAAATTAGAACTAAACAAAGAAAATACTGAATGAATGACTGTGATGTGGTATGTTGTTCCCGGAAATAAGATTGTCAGTGGAAGAGTAAGACTCCTGTAGATTTTAGTCTCCTGCCACTCCTCCCCCCATCCAGTAATTCTTCAAATTTAAGTATTAAGGATTAGTGAGTGAAAGTTCCATGCACAAATCCTATGACTTGTTAACCCTTTTTGTGCTGGGGTTGCAATGATGACAGAGGAGCTCTAGCAAATGTGTTCTTGTGGGTATGTTGTATCAGGAAATCCTGTTGCCTATCACCAAAGTGTTAATGGGATTTGTGCCTGGCACTCCCATGCACCTGTTAGAAATTTAAAAAGCAAAAATAAATAACAAGTAATTTACAATGTATAAAGTCAGCATTCTAGTGACATGTACTATGGATGATAACTTAGGGCTTGTCTATTGGATAGGGTAATGGACACTGAGGGTGTGATTTTTTAGGCACAGTAACATGTTGCACATTAACTGATCTGTGTGGACCCTACTGGTGCATACTAAAGGTTCCCTAATGAAATACTGATTCAAATGACACTACATTAAAGCACACTAGGGAACCTTTAGTGCACTTTAGAAATCACACTCCTGTATTGTGCACTGCAACACCATGTAGCCAAGCCCTCAATTCCCCTTTCCTGATATAACTGTCCCTCTGGGTACTACCAAACAAAAGACTGTTAAAAAGCAGTGTAAACACATACAAACATGCCGAGTCATACACACTGGCTTTACTTCCCTGCTTTTGCACCTTGTGTGGTCCTTTACTCCTGTGCAGAACGAGTGCAGATTGGGTGGAAAATGCTATCAGATCAGAATGGGAACGATTTATACCCACTTTGCATAAGTGTAAACCAAGGCGGTAACACAATCCTTTTCGTGCACCACAGGGTGGTGGTAAAATCCCCCCTGTCCTCTGGGGCAGCACAGAAAACATAGAACGCACCCTATTCTATAATAATCAATTCACAGAGTTGTACTACTAGCCATTTAAAAAAAGGAGGGCAACTTTATATTCAAGATACACTTATGAAGAACTAATAGACATTATAAGCACTCTATAGACCTGAGTAGTGTGTGTTGTGGACAGTGATAAGACCATAGATGGTGTTGTAGATGGTTACGAGTTATGGTTATAAGCAACTTGTTGGACTCTATAACAATTGATTAACCGTTTATGAAAACATCTATTAATAATATATTAACTCTCATAGACTGTTTAAAATGTACCCTAAATATTAAGTGTGACCAAAAAAAGGTCTTCATGAAAGAGCTTTTTGAGTAATCCTTCTGGGGTCCTCCTGTCCCAGGGGTGAAGCAGTTCAATGCATAACTTTCACCCAAAATTTAAACCAAACTATTTTTCATAATTAGAAAAACGTCACTTGTTGTCAAGCCTGGGAAAGGCCTAAATATAGCAGCCTCCTGACATGGATGCTGTCTTTCTTCTGAAACTATCCAGAAAGGTCCCAGTTTCTGCAAATCTCCTACATCTCCACGGTGGGGCCCAGCAGCTTGCCTGCTGTTGATTGATGCAAAATTAATTAGTTGTGTGTTCTATAGCTCACAACTCAAGGACATATAAAAAACATTTGAATCCAGCAGCAGAGGGCCCAAGACCATATTACAAGAGCTGCTGGACTCCATGTGATCAGCTGGGTCCCCCTGCTCCTGCTTTTTGTAGAGAAGGTTGTAGTCATTCTCCCTGAATTGGGATATCAGTAGTGTGTGTGCTGCATATCAGGGAGTAGGGAGGCAGGGTCAAAGGAGAGAGCCATAGGACTGTCAGAAGGCTGAGAGGAAGGAAAGCTTAAATCCTAAGGCCTGCAGACGAGAATATATCATTCAGCGTATAGTGCTTTTTTAGTGGGAATCAGAAGGTTTTTAAAGGGAAATGTAGTATTGGAGACAAGAAACAGAGAGCCAGGATGTTCACAGAGAGATCATGGTATTTACCTCATCGCCATATTTTTACCCAATGCCATAAACACGGCACTGTGTGAAGCGCTTATTGGATTTGAATAAGCACTTCATGAATTGAGCAGAAGCCAGCAATAATTAATTGTAATTAATAGCTAATGAGTGGAAAACAGCCCATCCAATGCTATGCTGGCATCTGGTCTTTTCCAATGGCCAGGTTCTTGCCTGCAAATAGGTCCTGTAGGCAGGTCTTGTGGACCGATTCTTCCGCTTGCCTGCATATTGGGTCCTGTAGGCAGGTCCTTCTGCCTGCCTGCAGACGGGGTCCTGGGGGCAGCGCCTGCTGTTTGCCTGTGGGAAATAGGCTGTTTTTTAAAAAAATTAACCAGAAAGAACCCTTTTCTTTTTTACTGATGTGTTTCAGTTGCATCTTGGCCCTGGAGGACTAGGGTGGATTTAAAGCCCTTCAAAGCTCTTTGATGATGGGATTTGCAACTTCCCCCCTACCATGGCCAAATAAAAAATGCCCATGAAGTTTGATACAAACAAGGAACTGTGGAGATTTGTCTAATCATCAGAATTTCAATGATTTGAGTCCTTTTGTGGTATAAATTATTCATTCAGGGTTACACTGTGCAATTCTAACATTTTAAATGAAGCAAATAAAATATTCATTATATAAAAAAAGAACACAATGAAATGTAACCCCCCCACCAAACTCCTGTTATTATCCAGGGCTAGATTGTGCAATCCTTTCTAAGTATTTCCACATGTGTACTAGTAAATAATCACCAATGTGAGAAAGGGTTGAGTGAGGGACTCAAAGAGGTGAAATTCTGATTAGACAGATTTCCATATCTTAGCAGTAGACATACCAATACACTAATTTCTGCTTAATGAGAACAGATAAAAGGAAAAAACCTCCAGTCTCCATCCAAGCTTTGGGAACTCCTATTCTCCCTGCCTTCTGAACACACGAAAGACTAGTGCTCAGTCTCATCCAGGCCACTCATCCTAACATTCTTGGGTGTGTTCTGAATCCTGTGAGTCTGTTACATTTAGTTCAGACAATGCCAGGTTGCTGTTGGTCAATACATGACATCACATCACAATGTGATGAGGCAGTATTGTCATGCACTGAGGCAACATCAGGACTCAAAGAGGCAAATTTGGTGATTCAGCATTGCAACATAAGTATTGAGTCCCGCCGAGGAAAGAAGATTTTTGGAGGCATTTATCCACTAAACTTGGACATTCTAGTCTGCAGTCCCTGTAGAGGTCGGAATAGTAAATTGACAGAACTTAGGCTGGCTTTTGTATTATTTGCTCTTACTGTGAGTTCCATGTCCTCCTCTTCCTTTTCCTTTACTGGTTTTTCTGGTTCCTCTGGCTCCTTCTCTTGTAGATGGATCTCATGGGCCTGAGACATGTAAGGCATGTCATCTTTGTTCTTGAACTCCAAGCTGAGAATTGAAGGAGGAAGTAGAATTCCTAGAATTACCTAAAGCAATAATAATGATAATAATAATAATCATCTCAATTAACAGGTTATGATTATGGTGGTAGCTTAGTATCAAATGGAACAAGCCCCTTGGGGAATCTGGGAATCAAACATTCCAGTGTGTAAGTTTCAATGGCACCTGGAAATCTGTCATTTGAGATTTTGTTTACAGAGGACTGTGGGGAAACTAAGCATAGCATGCCTTGCAATGTTAATAGAAGTTATATGGCTAACTCATTGTGCTGAATAATTTATTTATCCCTAAATTGCTCATCTCATACACATTGTTACAAGCTAGAACACTACAAAATATTACCATACTAGGTAGTAGGCGGAACCACAAAAGCATTGAACCTTGAACCTGAAAAGTCTTGCACATTGCACAGTAGAGTGTTCCAGTGTTAATGTGAGACACAAGAAATATTAGGCAATAGACATAGTCCTCTGCAGTAAGTGTTAGCTGTGTCTACAATACAGAACCTGTGCTGGCATAGCTATGCTGGTAGAGCCCACTAGTGGAGACACAGCATAAACCAACAGAAGGAGTTTAGCCAGGATGGTAATACTGCCTCCCCAAAAGACATTAGCTATGCCAACGAAAGCACTCTTCTGTTGGCATAGTTACATCTACACTAGGGAGGTTGTTGACTTAGCTATGTTGGGTAGGGGTGTGATATTTTTGACACAGCTAGGTCAATGAAACTTAGTAGAGTAGATCAGGGTTTAGTAAGTTCCCTGTGGTCCCTTACTTGCAAATACATAGGGTAGAATAGGTCAGGACAATGGCATGAGTGAGTCTGAGGAGACAGACTTAAAAGTATGCAACTTATGTGCTTAGGTATTCACTCCTGTAACTTGGCAGCCATACAGCACTGCTCCCGTCAATGTGAGCTCAAATTCTCCTGTATTCGCTGTCTTGTGCTGCACATCCATTTTACCTTCTTCTTATACATGCAACACACTACACCTGGGTTGTGCGGGATCAAGCCCATCATGGTTTAGGCCCATTTGTAACCACATACACACACACCAAAGCTTGACATTTGCCAGCATTTCATGGAAAAATCATTTTATACATATCTCCAATGAATTTATCTCCAGTAATGCCAATGAAATTATTTAGTAGGCCTGTTGGCATATGTGGAGAGAGTATATTTCCATCCCATGAGGGAGAACATTCCTGCTTTGTCTACTGGTGACTACTAGTGCATTGCAGAGATCATTCCAGGTCTCTGGACTGGAGCTGCCCTGCTTTTAAAGTACACCCCCGCCCCCCAACGCTGCCATATAACCCATTAAGGTGCATGAAAAAGTCTATGCTGTTCTCTCTTTTGCCTAAAGAGAGTTGCTTCAGGGAGGGAGAGTTAAAGGATAAAGGTTTATGGAATAAAGCAGAATAAATAGAGTGAACAATAAACTGAGTGTGGACATTTGGGAGGAGCTGCTGTTGGAACAAACCAAAAGGAAAATGGAATTTATCACCCTGAGCTACTTATCATGCAAAGGATAGGGCCAGGGGTCTGCTGTGTGGCTGAAGAGATACATACTGTAAAGGACAAGGCATAGAAAGGGAAATGGATAGATACACTACACTACAGTAAGCAAGATCTACTGCGTAATGAACAACTGGAACATCTCAAAAGCAGTGATGAGCTCCCAAAATCCTAATAACCGGTTCCATACTGGGTCCTCGGTGGTGGGGGAGACACTTCACTCGCTCCGGGTTTTCGACGGCGGGTCCTTCACCCGGAGCGAGTGAAGACCTCCCCCGCCCCGCTGCCGAAGTGCCGCCGAAGACCCAGTAGGGAATCGCGCGGTGAGTACAAGCCCCATGTGCCTGTCTCTCCACCCCCCTCATCCGACTCCAACCCACTTCCTGCCCCCGACTGCCCCCCTCAGAACCCGCAACCCATCAACCTCCCCACTCCTTGTCCCCAGACAACCCCCTCCCGAGACCCCCCCACCCTAACTATCCCCCCAGAACCCCACCCCCTACCCAACTCGCCCCACTCCCTGTCCCCTGACTGCCCCAACCCCATCCACCACCACCCTGACAGACCCCCGGAACTCCCACGCCTACCCAACCCCCCTTTCCCCGTCCCCTGACCGCCTCCCCAGAACCTCCGCTCCCTCCAACCGCTCCCTGCCCCTTATCCAACCCCTCTTCCCAGCCCCAGCCCCCTTATCATGCTGCTCAAAGTGGCAGGAGCTGCCGAGCTGCCCAGAGCGCTGGCGCTGGTGGTGTGGCGCGCTGGGGCTCTGCGAGGGGGGGAGGAGTGGGGGAGGGGCTGGGGGAGCCTCCCCAGCTGGGAGCTCAGGCGGGCCAGACAGGATGGTCCCGCAGGCTGGATGTGGTCCACGGACTGGAGTTTGCCCACCTGCCAGCCCCTTTACAACCGGTTCTACACCAGCTTCTAAATTTAACAACCGGTTCTTTGCAAACCGGTGCGAACCGGCTCCAGCTCACTGCTGCTCAAAAGTCAGGTTTGCAAGATGGTCAGGCCCCCCAGGGAGAGCAAGGGGATCAGGGCACAGATAGATTCAGAAAACATATGGCTAAGAGGGAGGACTTTCCAAAATGTAAGAACATGTCCTAGTTTTAGAAAGAAAGGTACTCATGCAGAGCTCTGACACAAGTGAGATAAGAATCTTATTAGCCACTGACACTCATTTGTTACTGATAGTGCATTAGTTCCAGTGTGATAATGATATCTTTATATCTGTGCTGTTCATAATTATTTTCTCAGATACATGCTTTTGCAGCATAGTAGAACAACCAGAGCAAGTATCGATTTTCACATGTAAACCTGATACAGGCGAGGGAATGCCCCGGTCAGGGAATATCACCACAAAACATAATTAAAAATGGCAATTCTTGGTCTGACTAGTGAATACTGTGGTGAAGGTGAATGTACCACAGCTCAGTTCCTCTTGGACAGAAATGCCTGTCAGAAAACCCCTCTCGCTGGCTGTTTTACCAGAGAAATTAAGTATTAAATGGGCGTGATTGAATTATCTTCCACATCCCTTAGGGGTGGTCGGTCCAGGTTAGGTAGGAGGCAGCTTGACATGGGACTGCAGGGGTATTTGCACTGCTGCTGCATTTGCTTGTTCTGCGGATCATTCTCCAGGGTTGTCAATTCAGCACCTTTCACTAGTAGTAAATTCACTCACACACCCTTTTAATTTATTCATTGATTTTTTTAAAAAATACGGCCAAACCCTGAAGTCTTCAGTTAGGGAGACATCCTGCAGTCCTTGCTCAGTCTTTATGCCAGTAACTGTCCTACTGATCTTGGAGAGTTTTGACCAAGGACTGAGTAAGGCACTCAGGATTTGGGCCAGCAGGGATGAGCACTGTGTCATGTCACTATAAATAACACAGGACCATGCAATTAGTTTATTAGTACATCTAGTTGTTGCTGATTTGGTGTCAGCCCCCTCGCCATCCCTTAGAGCTCTTGCTCTTAATTGATACTAAGGCAGTGCTGACCTTTAGACCTGAATTTTTGCGCATCCGGAGCCGGCCCATCCACATGTCTGTGAGCAGCATTTGGCTGCAAGTGTGAGCAATGAAATCTCGGTGCTTGGCTGCCACCGCAAGCTGCAGGCACGTGGCATTACTCCAGTTCTTCAGCTCGTAGGTCAGCAGTTTCATTGCCAGCTGCTCATCCTGCTTGTACGATTGGTCCAGCAGCTCCACCGCCAGCTGGCCGAAATCCCTGCAACAGAGGACATTTTCATTAGCCAGCACAGTCTGCTTTGCGGAAAGTACACGGTTAATGACAGCTCCATGAAATGCAGTCGCGGTGCTGGCTGTACATGGAGGTCCACGTTTTCAAACCTGAGTGCCTAAAGTTAGGCACTTTAATAAATGTCCTGATTTAGAATACTGAGTACCCACCGCTCCCAGACATCTGCTCCCACCTGTCTGCCTGCTGTTCTCTCCTTGAAGCCCACTGTCTATCTGCAGTTAGGCAATCCAGGTCCCCATTGCTTGTTCATGATCTCATGGTCAGGTACCCTTGAAGGGGAGGCTTTATTAACCTGTGTCCAAAAATTGTTCAAATTCCTGTTGGTCTTTGATTCATGGATTTTAAGGCCAGAAGGGATTATGATGATGATCTAGTCTGACCTCCTGACATCTAGTCTGATCTCCTGATTAGTTACTTCCTGCACCTGGATACTACTTCAGCAGATTTTGAACTGTATTTCATTGGGATGGGAAAAGTGACTCAACAGAATCACATTCAGGCTCTGGTGGCCTCAAGATGGAGGAAAGCATATAGTCAGTATAGAGGCGTCATTCACCTTTTTGGCTCCTGTTCTATCCGTTTCAGAAGTTGCACTGTTAGCACAGTTTTTAGAAGGGCTCTGTTAGCACAGGTGTGCCCTAAAAGCCACTCTTTGGCTTCGAGGGGACTGCATTTTCACTACATCTTTAACAGTTAAAGCAAGCCACTCCTAAGCTGATTACTGGCAGTTTCAGCAGCCTCTCTTTGCTACTCCCTAGAAAGTATGCATGAAAGGAAATCAACCTGGAGTTGTGGTTCAGCTCCTGGGATATGTCATCCACCATGTCATTTTCTGATGCCTCGTGGGCCATGGCTTTGCAGAGTTTACAGGCCACCAGAGCCTTAGCCATAGCCTCCTCCCCATGCTGCCAGAAAAAGAGGGCCATCTTCTGACGCTTCATCAGCACAGCCCACACCATCAGCTCATGGAAGGGGAAAGGGAAATGGTTAATCTCAGGATCATCCAAATCAATATCCACTTCTTCTTCTCGTTTCTTTGTGGTCTTCCTTCCTCTTCGCAAAGGGACATCATCCTGTCAAACAAGGAGAAAGTGTGATTCTAGGGAATCATGTGAATCAGTTTACATTGGATACAGGAGACACGACATGAGGAAGCTGACTCCCTCACCACAGGCACACTCATGTTCATGTAACTTACTTTCTTGTAATTGTTGATTAGACTGACTAATTATTCACTATGACCAGCCCACATTCTGAGTTTCTAGGAGGAGGATTTCTGCTGCTTCCCACTACTCCTCCCTACACAAACTTACATAACTAATTTCACATTCACTGAAAAAAATAATTCACAGAATAAATGTGATGCATATGAAATAATGATTCAACACTCCCAGCTCCTGCCTGGTGGGAAATGGGAGACTGGGAATGTCAATCTAACCTGGCCCTTCCCTGTGGTAGTGCAGAGCACTATCAGAACATGCCCAGGTTACTCCTGGGAAAGCAACCCTTACTTTAAAGCTTTTGGTTTGTCCATTTACATCTGAGTTTTTAATCTCATTGGGGTGGATACATTCACCTCTTTTCACTCTAACTGCATTAGAGAGAACAATGAGGGAGACGCTGGAGGATGCTTCATCAAAAGATGGTAGCATGGATTGTTTTGTCCTTTCCCCACTTCTGTCTCATTCTTAGTGATCTCCCATCCTGATCTTATCAGTGGGGTAACCTATCTCTCCTCACATACTATCCCACTCCCTCAATTCTGTGTCCTTTCTTCTCCCCTTTTCCCCTCCAATTCCATGTTATTTCTTCTTGCTTGCCTCTCCTGTTTATTTCCATCCTCTCAACTTGTCCTATAACTTTTCTTTGTCCTTCTGTTCCCAGACTGCGTGCGCTGAACTTTGCTCCTTGTGTGAGCAGCAAAGTAAAACTTATCATACAAAATCTCAGCTCTCTGAAGTGCCAATGTACAGCATTACAGAGGCTGAAGGATGTCGGGTTATTGAAGATTGACACTGCACTACACTAATGCCCTCCATTCTATCTCAGCTCAAGTTCCCAAGTAAAGATATTTTACTTCTGAAAATCTTTATTTTAATATTGTTTACAATTAAATATAGTTAAAAAGTGGTCATAAAAGTGACAATTATAAACCAATGATATTTACAAAATAATTAAGGCTGGGATTTGTGAAAGTGGTCCCATTGATGGCATTGGGAGTACAGACAGGACAAAGTGGAGGGTTTTTGAGAATCCCAGCCTAAATAGCATGTAAAATAATTTAAAAAAACTATACTCAGTGCTTCACATTTTCCATAATTAGGTTGCCATGAAAACTGCTACAGAATCCAACCACTTGACACAGAATTATGCCCCAGAATTGAAGTTTTCATTAAAAGAGAGAGGCGTCTGTCCCATATAGTTGTAAAGAAAACCTTCAATATCTGAGAAAAACATTAAACAGTGCAGTAATGGTTTGCCGAGTCTGCAAACAGACAGCCTGAAACAACTACTCTGAGAAGTGCAAACCACTCACATTCAACTAAGTATGGTGCTCACGCTGAAACTTAAAAACAAGAATCTAATTGCTAACAAATGCCCTGATGGGCATGGGCTGGATTCTGGTGCCCTCACTCACATTAAGTAGTACCTTCTCCCTCATGTAGTTCCACTGAAGTAAACAAGACTATTTGTGGAGCAAGGCACTACTCAATATGAATAACAGTATGTGCATCTGACCCTATTTTAGAAGAAACATTCATGTAATGTGGTTATCTATCCATTGCTGTCGGATATGGTAGCAGGTATTTGGCTGAGGACAGCGAGGCATCTAGTTGCTATTTATAGATTCTGGAGTGGCAAAGTAGGATTTTGTTCTTCCCTGCACCCCGAACAATTGCCTCTAACCTTTTCTACAAAGGGAAAAGAAAAAGTCAAAAGCCTCAGCCACGTCAATGGGAATTGGGCATCACATCCTATATTTGTTTGACCTCTCTGACAGCTTTCTATTTTTATAGTTGTTGGATTGGGATACTGGTTTCAAATAGACTGTACTATTTAAAACAATATGTACCGATTTCACCAACAGAGACCTAGAGATAACAGGATTTACTTCCCCCACCTTTTTTTTTAGTTTGTCTATGGGGAAGCATACTGAGAAACTGATTTTCTATTTGCATTCATATAAACAATTTACTTTGGTGGAAAGTACAGCCTTGTGTGTGATTAACTTCTCATTCTAAATCTGTGGAACTTTTAAAATATATTAATTACGAGAAGTCTCAGATAGTATATTGCCGATTAATTTGTTTGGTGAGAAAGGGAAGTGAATTTAACATTAAGATTTATTACATGTCACCTACCTCCATTCCCAGAAGTTTCAGGGCTTTTGGCTGTACAAAAAAAGAGTGTAATAAACCATTATATAGCCTATCCATACCAACAACATTTTAAACAAAATTATATAATCCTAGTTGTCCCCTCTTCCCCAAGATTCCTGGCATAAGTTTGGCCCCTACCATAAGTTACAGCAGCTCTAATTTGTGCTGGATGGCAACAGACACTAAGGCGCCATTCCATCCGTTGAGGATCCCGGGAGTTCATTAGCATTCTGGACATGTACCCTTCACCTGACAACCCCCCTAACAAGAAGCTGCAAAAGAGGGGGCACTCTGCTGGCTCTGCATCTCTCTCAGGGATTCTCCCATCTCCTCATAGAGCAGATATAGGGCCCTTTTTTTCCACTGCTTCAGCAATTCAAAGGGATCAAGGATCTGGCCCAAGGTTTACAAGGCCTTAATTTATACAGTTTTTCCACTGAGTGGCTGAGGGAAGGGAGCATTTCTCTGCAGAGAAAAGAGTGCATTTTGCTACTTCAAAAAATAAAATAAAAATGAAATGACAGAAAAGCCATCCCCAGGGTGGAATTGGCAAAAAACCCCAAACAAACCCAGCAGGTCTCCAGTTTTCCTTTGGATGTAAACATTTCATAGCAGCTGTTGTACTATCAGGACCAATGTCTGCTAGGATGAGATCATCAGAGTCATATTCATATATGTCTCTAGAAAGTGAACCCATATGTGAAATATCTGTGTTGGCTAGAGAGTAAGCTAAGAGAAGTTGTTATAACTAGAAGTTTCATGGAAGACAACCAAATTCTGCTTTCAGTTCCACTGCTGTGAATCTGGAGAGACTTCATTAAAGACAAGAATGAACATCACTTTGTTTTATAAAGACTGACAAATTACTCCAGATTCACAGCAGTATAACATCAAAAAATACAAAACTGTGCCTTGAACCTGCACCCTTTGCACTCAAGGAATGCAGGATCAAGCCCATTTAGAGTTATGATTTTTCCTGCTCTGAAATCTCCATGCCACTTACAAAGGTTTCAGCACATACCAGGGAAATTTCTTTCTCTCTTAATTCAATTTTTTTTCCAGTCTAACTGCAGTATACTACCTATTACAGGGGCTGATCCAAAGCCCATGAAAGTCAATGGAAAGACACTCATTGCCTTCATAAGGCTTTGTATCAGAACCATTCACAGATTCATATTCATAGATTTTAGGGTCAGAACGGACCATGATGATCATTTAGTCTGACCTCCTGAATAACACAGGCCAAAGAACCTCACCTAAGAATTTCTGTAGCCAGCCCATAAAATAGCTTGTGTCAAGAGCTGACTTTCACTAGGTCGCAGTGAGGCAGCTGTTCTGCTACGCACAAAACCCAGATCATAATGAACTGCTAATCAGTAGAGAGAATTGTTGCTTTTAAAAAATCTAGAACCCAGTAACAATCTTTATCCTAGACTCAGGGCAACAGCAGCTGGATCCTAGCAGCAAATGACATGCATGTATTGATTCTTCCTCTTATAACTTCTATCATGGGAAGAAAACTACCAAAATTCAGCCTTACTGAATTGACTCCCAGCACCTTTTTGTTATTACCACATCAGACAGGCCCGTTGACAGGGGGAAGCAAAGGGGGCAATTGCCCAGGGGCCCGGGCTAGCAGGCGCAGTGGGGTTAAGGCAGGCTTCCTGCTTGCCCTTGCTCTGCGCCGCTCCCAGAAGTGGCCGACACGTCCCTGCGGCCCCTGGGTTGAGGGTCTCCGCGCGCTGCCCCCATCCCAAGCGCTGACTCCACAGCTCCCATTGGCTGGGAACTGCGGCCAATGGGAGCTATGGGGGCAGTGCCTGTGGGCAGTGGGGTGCGGAGACCCTCTGGGCCCCCAGCCTAGAAGTCGCAGCCAGAGGGATGTGCCGGTTGGTTTGGGGAGCTGCCAGAGGTAAGCACCGACCCCCTGACCTCCTCCTGCACCCCAACTCTCTGCCCCAGCACAGAGTCCGCACCCCCTCCCACACCCAAACTCCCTCCCAGAGCCTGCACCCCACATCCCTCCTGCACCCAATCTCCCTCCCAGAGCCCAACCCCTCACCTCCTCCCGCACCCAAACTTCCTTCCAGAGCCTGCACCCCGCATCCCCTCCAACAACCAAACTTCCTTCCAAAGCCTGAACCCCACACCCCCTCCCGCGCCCAAACTCCCTCCCAGAGCCCGCATGCCTCCGGCACTCCTCCCGCACCCAAACTCCCTCCCAGAGCCCCCTCCCACACCCATTCTCCCTCCCAGAACCCGCACCACGCACCCCTCCCGCACCCAAACTCCCTCCCAGAGCCTGCACCCCTCACC